>NW_027666276.1:0-141229 GCF_963455335.1 Martes martes
GGCCCTCATGTCTCTACACCACTCTAAACCATTATTTCTCAAATATACAGGAAGCTCTGTCCCAGGAGACTATCAATAGATAAAATTTCTCATCTTATAAAAAATCCACTTTTGCATTATAATGTTCATAGTATTGTCACTCCCTTTTTCACATAAAATATACTGTGGATATTATTCCAAGTCAGTTAATGGATAATGACGGATGATCTCTCTTTGTGGCAGTGCTAGATAGTTCCTTTAAAGTGTCTAGTAGGAAAGAACGTCTCTCTCTCTCTCTCTCTCTCACACACACACACACACAATGGGATTAGAGGCACCAACAGTCCCCACAGTCAGACATCCGTGTATGACTGTTGTCCTCCCCAAACACTGACTATTCATATACTACTGTTGACTTACTGACATCATAAATAGTCAATAGCACATATTTTTGTACGGTATATGTATTGTGCACAGAATTCATACAATAAAATCTGTTTAATTTTTTCAATAAGACATGTGGTTTGTCTGTGAATTTTTTAAATTTCACAAATCTGTAAAAATTTTCCAATATATTTATTGAAAAACATCCACATTATAAATGGATTCAGGTAGTTCCAAACTGTGTTAGTCAAGGGTCAACTGTAGAGACAATTGCATCTTTATGTCTTAAATAATTGTCTTAAATAATATGTTGGCTTAAAATATATTATTGCCTTAAAATAATATGTCATATATATAATATAAACTGTATATAAGTAATAATGCATAATATAATATAATATATATAATTGCCTTGAAATCTGTAAAGAATTGTTTTTTTTTTAATTGGTATGCATATGTGTTAGTAGGATGTTCTATTTGCAAACTTAGTTTTTTTGTTAGGCTAAATGCTTGGATTTAGAATTTCTAGATATCTTTCCTCAATTTATACTCTCACCAACAAAATAGAAATGAACTATCCCTTTTCACTCTCAAATCAAGATGGCTAGTCTTCATACTCTAACCTCACACATAAATATTAAAATGTTATTTTCAAGAGCCAAAAATAATATGCTCATATATTTGTTTATTTTTTATCATCTTTTAAAATTAACATATAATGTATTATTAGCCCCAGGGCTACAGGTGTGTGAATCGTCAGTCTTACACACTTCACAGCACTCACCATAGCACATACCCTTCCCAACGTCCTTAACCTAACCACCTTCTCCCTACCAGATTTCCCAGACAACCATCAGTTTGTTTTGTGAGATTCAGAGTCTCTTATGGATTGTCTCACTCCATCCTTGTTTCATTTTTTCCTTCCCTACCCACCAAACCGACCACCTTGCCTCTGAAATTCCTCACATCAGGGAGATCATATCATAACTGTCTTTCTCTGATTGACTTATTTTACTAAGCATAATACCCTCTAGTTCCATCCACGTCATTGCAAAGGGCAAGATTTCATTTCTTTTGATGGCTGCATAGTATTCTATTGTGTGTATGTGTGTATGTGCGTGTGTGTGTGTGTGTATGTGTGTGTGCATATATATATATATATATACACACACACACACACACACATATATATATATATATATATGGATAAAGGAGATAATACATATATATTATCTCCTTTATCCATTCATCTGTTGATGGAAATCTAGGCTCTTTCCATAGTTTGGCTATTGTGGACGTTGCTGCTATAAATATTCGGGTGCACATGCCCCTTTGGATCACTACATTTGGATCTTTAGTGTAAATACCCAGTAGTGCGATTGATGGGTCATAGGGTAGTTCTATTTTCAACTTTTTGAGGAACCTCAATGCTGTTTTCCAGAGTGACTGCAACAGGTTGCATTCCCACCAACATTGTAGGATTCCCCTTTCTCTGCATCCTCGCCAGCACCTGTCGTTTCCTGACTTGATAATTTTAGCCATTCTGACTGGTGTGGGGTGATATTTCATCATTGTTTTGATTTGTATTTCCCTGATGCCGAGTGATGGGGAGCACTTTTTCATGTGTTTGTTGCCCATCTGGATGTCTTCTTGGCAGAAATGTTTGTTCATGTCCTCTGCCCGTTTCTTGATTGGATTATTTGTTCTTTGGGTGTTGAGATTGACAAGTTCTTTTTAGATTTTGGATCCTTGCCCTTTATCTGATATGTCATTTTCAAATATCTTCTCCCATTCTGTCAGTTGTCTTTGGGTTTTTTTGAATGTTTCCTTTTCCGTGCAAAAGCTTTTGATCTTGATGAAGTCCCAATAATTCACTTTTGCCTTTGCTTTCCTTGCCTTTGGCAATGTTTCTAGGAAAGAGTTGCTGCAGCTGAGGTCAAAGAGGTTGCTGACTGTGTTCTCCTCAAGAATTTTGATGGATTCCTTTCTCACATTGAGGTCTTTCATCCATTTTGAGTCTATTTTTGTGTGTGGTGTAAGGAAATGGTCCAGTTTCATTTTTCTGCATGAGGCTGTCCAATTTTCCCAACACCATTTGTTGAAGAGACTTTCTTTTATCCATTGGACATTCTTTCCTGCTTTGTCAAATATTAGTGGACCATAGAGTTGAGGGTGTATTTCTGGGCTCTCTATTCTGTTCCATTAATCTATGTGTCTGTTTTTGTACCCATACCATACTGACATCAAGCTGTCTTGATGATGACAGCTTTGTCATAGAGCTTCAAGATTGGAATTGTGATGCCACCAACTTTGGCTTTCTTTTTCTACATATGTCTGGCTATTCAAGCTCTTTTCTGGTTCCATACAAATTTTTGGATTATCTGTTAAATTTCCACGAAAAAAAAAATGGTATTTATAGGGATTGCATTAAACGTGTAGATTGCTTTAGGTAGCATAGACATTTTCACAATATTTGTTCTTCCGATCCATGAGCATGGAACATTTTTCCATATTGTTGTGTCTTCCTCCATTTCTTTCATGAGTACTTTATAGTTTTCTGAGTACAGATTCTTTGCCTCTTTGTTTAGGGTTATTCCTAGGTATTTTATGATTTGGGGTGCAATTATAAATGGGATTGACTCCTTAATTTCTCTTTCTTCTGTCTTGTTGTTGGTGTATAGAAATGCAACTGATTTATGTGCATTGATTTTATATAGTGACACTTTACTGAATTCCTGTACAAATTCTAGCAGATCTGGAATGGAGTCTTTTGGATTTTCCACATAGAGTATTATATCATCTGCAAAGAGCTATAGTTTGATTTCTTCTTTGCTGATTTGGATGCCTTTAATTTCTTTATGTTGTCTGATTGTTGAGGCTAGGGCTTCTAGTACTATGTTGAATAACAGTGGTGATAAAAAGGGCATCCCTACCATGTTCCTGATCTTAGGGGAAAGGCTCTCCGTTTTTCCCCATTGAGAATGATATTTGCTGTGGGTTTTTCATAAAAGGCTTTGAAGATATTGAGGTAGGCACCCTCTATCCCCACAAGTTGAAGAGTTTTGATCAAGAAAGGATGCTGTACTTTGTCAAAAGCATTTTCAGAATCTATTGAGAGTATCATATGATTCTTGTTATTTCTTTTATTAATGTATTGTATCATGTTGACTGATTTGTGGATGTTGAA
This sequence comes from Martes martes, assembly GCF_963455335.1. Lineage (NCBI taxonomy): Eukaryota > Metazoa > Chordata > Mammalia > Carnivora > Mustelidae > Martes > Martes martes. Next base: position 3,551 of record NW_027666276.1, read on the forward strand.
CCATCCTGGAAGCCCTGGAATAAAAACCAATTGGTCGTGGTGAATAACCCTTTTAACGTCATCTTGCATCCTATTGGCTAGTATTTTGGTGAGAATTTTCACATCTGTGTTCATCAAGGATATTGGTCTGTAATTCTACTTTTTGATGGGATCTTTGTCTGGTTTTGAGATCAGGGTGATGCTGGCCTCATAAAATGAGTTTGGAAGTTTTCCTTCCATTTTTTTGAAACATTTTCAGGAGAATAGGTATTAATTCTTCTTTAAATGTTTGGTAGAATTTCCCTGGGAAGCCATCTGGCCCTGGGCTCTTGTTTGTTGGGAGATTTTTAATGACTATTTCAATCTCCTTACTGGATATGGGTCTGTTCAGGTTTTCTATTTCTTCCTGGTTCAGTTGTTGTAGTTTATACATCTCTAGGAATGCATCCATTTCTTCCAGATTGTCAAATTTGTTGACGTATAGTTGCTCATTAAATGTTCTTATAATTGTTTGTATTTATTTGGTGTTTCTTGTGATCTCTCCCCTTTCATTGGTGATTTTATTTATTTGGGTCCTTTCTCATTCTTTTTGATAAGTCTGACCAGGGATTGATCAAACATATTAATTCTTTCAAAGAACTAGCTTTTAGTTTCATTGATTCCTTCTACTGTTTTTTGTTTGTTTGTTTGTTTGCTTGTTTCTAGTTCATTGATTTCTGCTCTGATCTTTATTATTTCTCTTCTCTGGCTGGGTTTAGGCTTTCTTTGCTGTTCTTTCTCCAGCTCCTTTAAGTGTAGGGTTAGGTTGTGTATTTGAGACCTTTCTTGTTTTGCAAGAAAGGCTTGTACTGCTATATATTTTCCTCTCAGGACTGCCTTTGCTGTGTCCCACAGATTTTGAATAGCTGTGTTTTCATTATCGTTTGTTTCCATGAATTTTTTCAATTCTTTTTTTAATTTCCTGGTTGACCCATTTATCCTTAAATAGGATGCTCTTTAGCCTCCATGTATTCCAGTTATTTCCAACTTTCCTCTTGTGATTGAGTTCTAGCTTCAGAGCATTGTGTATGGGGAGTGACCCCAATCTTTTGGTACCAGTTGAGACCTTATTTGTGACCCAGGATGTGATCTATTCTGAAAAATGTTCCATGTGCTCTACAGAATAATGTGTATTCCGTTGTTTTGGGATGGAATGTTCTAAATGTATCTGTGATGTTCATCTAGTCCAGTGTGTCATTTAAGACCTATATTTCCTTGTTGATGTTTTGCTTGGATGATCTGTCCATTTCAGTGAGGTGGGTGTTAAAGTGTATTATTGTTGGTGTGTCTCTTTGATTTTGTTATTAATTGGCTTATATAGTTGACTGCTCCCATGTTAGGGGCATAGATTTTTAAAGTGGTTAGATATTCAAGTTGGACAGACGTGTTGAGTATGATACAGTGTCCTTCCTTATCTCTTATTATAGTCTTTGGCTTAAGATCTAATTTATCTGATATAAGGATTGCCACCCAGGCTTTCTTTTGATGTCTATTAACAAGGTGAATTGTTTTCTACCCCCTCACTTTAAATCTGGAGGTGTCTCTGGGTCTAAAATGAGTTTTTTTGTAGACCACCTATTGATGGGTGCTGTTTTGTATCCATTCTGATATTCTGTGTCTTTTGATTGGGTCATTTAGCTCATTTATACTCAGGGTAACTATTGAAAGGGTACATTCAGGATAATATTGAAAGATATGAATTGAGTGCCATTGTATTGCCTGTAAGGTGACTGTTACTGTATATTGTCTCTGTTCCTTTCTGGTCTACTACTTCTAGGCTTTCTCTTTCCTTAGAGGACCCCTTTCAATATTTCCTGTATGGCTGGTTTAGTGTTTGCAAATTCTTTTAGTTTTTGTTCGTCCTTGAAGCTTTTGTCTCTCCTTCTATTTTCAATGATAGCCTAGCTGGATATAGTATTCTTGGCTGCATGTTTTCCTCATTTAGTGCTCTGAATATACCATGCCAGTTCTTGCTGGCCTACCAGGTCTCTGTGGGTAAGTCTGCTGCCAAAATAATATTTTGAACATTGTTTGTTACACACTTCTTGTTCCGAGCTGCTTTCAGGATTTTCTCTTTATCACTAAGACTCGTAAGTTCTATTACTAGATGACGGGGTGTGGTCCTATTTTTATTGACTTTGAGGAGGGGTTCTCTGTGCCTCTTGGATTTGATGCTTGTTCCCTTTGCCATATTGAGGAATTCTCTATAATAATTCTCTCCAATATGCCTTCTATCCCCCTGTCTCTTCTTCTTCTGTAATCCCAATTATTCTAATTTTTTTTCTCTTATGGTATCACTTACCTCTCTAATTCTCCTCTCATGGTCCAGTACTTGTTTGTCTCTCTTTTGCTCAGCTTCTTTATTCTCCATCATTTGGTCTTCTATATCACTAATTCTCTCTTCTGCCTCATTTATACACACAGTAAGAGCCTCCATTTTTATTGCACCCCATTAATAGCTTTTTTAAAAAATTTCAGCTTCGTTAGATTTTAGTTCTTTTATTTCTCCAGAAAGAGCTTTCATTTCTCCAGACAGGGTTTCCCTAATATCTTCTATGCCTTTTTCAAGCCTAGCTAACACCTTGAGAATCTTCATTCTGAAATTTAGTCTCATATATTATCAATGTCTATGTTGATTAAGTCCCTAGCCTTTGGTACTGCCTCTTCTTCTTCTTCTTTTCTTTTCTTTCTTTTTTTTTTTTTTGTGGTGAGTTTTTCCGCCTTATCATTTTATCTAGATAAGAATATATGAATGAGAGAATAAAGTAATAAAAGTGTGGCAAAGACACCATAAAAAATATGCTGACCAAATCAGAAGGGACCCAACATCAATGGGAGAAGAAAGGGGGTAAAAAAGTTAAAAAAATTATATATATATATTCCCAGAGTATTCATCATACAGTTTGTGACATTTAAAACTCTTCTTGGCTTTGTATGTTCTACAACCATTTTATTGTCATTAGTCAATATTGCTTTTAAAATTTTGCTTGATTTGGTAACGAAAATGATATTTCTTTTTTACTACTTTGCATTTCTTAATTAGTAGGGTTGAATTTTTTCATGTTTGTTATTGATCTCTTGAATTTCCTTTTTCAGTTTGTAAGTCTGTGACCTTGAGTCACACACTGATTCCCTCTGAGCCTTGGTTTCCTTTTCTATAAAACCGAGCCAATAATAAGAACTATGCAAATAATTTGAGACCTACATTAGACAATAAATGTAAAGTATTAAGAGAGTTTCAGAGGTCACAATTCAGAATATCACATATCATGACTCTCTTTCCCTCCTTGGAATTTGTATTACCTACTATATTGGAAATTAGCGATTTTTATCTGATTACATTAACTATAATATGCTGCTTATTTGTTATATTTTTATTCAATATATGTTTAATAACCAGCAATTGTTAGGATCTGTTACTCAGCTTCTTCATTTATGAAGTGGAAATACACATAGTACTTATGGGCTTTTTGTGAAAACTAAGTGGCTTTATGTATGTAAAATTTTTGGAACAAGGCTTGACAGATTGGAAGGACTAAATAAATGTTATTTTTTACTAGAATTTTTATTCCTATTATCATTTATTATTAGTGTATGGAAAACACCATAATATTAACATTACAAAAGAAAATACACTTCCGGGGCACCTGAGTGGCTCAGTGGTTTAAGCCCCTGTCTTCAGCTCATGTCATGACCTCAGGGTCCTGGGATCGAGCCCCACATTGGGCTCTCTGCTCAATGGAGAGCCTGCTTCCCCTACTCCCTTAGCCTGCCTCTCTGCCTACTTGTGATCTTTCTGTCAAATAAATAAATAACTAAAATCTTTAAAAATATATACTTCTTTAAAAGACCTATGGCTTATACCTTCCTTATACCACCTTGTAAGATTTGATTGGAAATCTAGTCAAAGAATGCAAAATGCAAAAGTGGATTGTGGAAGGGACACCTGGGAGGCTCAATTGGTTAAGCATCTGACTCTAGATTTTGTCTCAGGTCATGATCTCAGGATAGTGAGATGAGCCCCATGCCAGCTCCACACACAGCATGGAATCTGCTTGAGATTCTCTCCTTCTCCCTCCGCCCTTCCCATGTTTATGTGCACTTTCCACTATCTCTCCTTCTAAAATGAATAAATAAATCTTATTTTTAAAAGTGGACTGTGGAAAATTCAGATTTAGATACATTCTTCTTTAGTTCATTTATTCAACAAACATTGGTTTAGCACTATTCTATGGCAAATATTGTGCTACATATCCTGGGAATATGTCTGTGACTAATAATAATATTAATATAAAATTATAGAGTAATATATAGCATATACAACAACCTATAGTATGGTTATATATATGTGTGTGTGTGTATATATATATATATATATACACATATATATACACACACACATAATATATATATAATTATTAAGAACTGCTATTATAGCAAGCTTTATAAAGAGTACTCACTATGAGTCAGGCTGGGAATTTTTCTTAGCATTTGATTATCAGAAACACAAAATAACGAGACAAGTATAATAACACCCCTGATGTATAGGCGAGTAAATGAGAGTCTTAGGTGGGTCACTCTCCTAAGACTGTAAGCCAGTAAAAGTCATAGGTAGCAAGATTGTACCTCTAGGCATCATGTTGAAGATGCCTCTGACATGAGCATGTGCTCTCAGAAAACTTAAAGACTGGCACAAGGAACCAAATAGTTATAATAAAGCATGACAAAAGCTACACTGGGTTGTATGTAAGGTGTTAATGAGAACACAAATGAGAACTCTGTAACCCAAGGAATGAGAAAAGGAAAGACCCATCTCAACTGAAGCCTGATACATCAAGTGTGAAGACTCGATGCTGGGATGAGAGGTCAAAATGTTGCAGGCAGAGGAAACAGCGTGAAGGCCCTGAGGTGATGGAGAATAAGGTTTGAGGAATGACATAAAGTTCACTGCACCTGAAGGGGAGGATGATGAAGATGAGCCCAAAGATTTAAGATAACAAAGTCCAGACGCTAGAGCAGCAGCCCCTCTTCTTCTCTTACAGGTCCGTCCAAAAAGGTAATGTCCGACTCACCTTCCAAAGTCCCACTTACAGTAAAAAATGCCTGAGTAACTGAATGGGCCACAACCTTGCAGGCAGAACAATTCCGGGGAGAATTCATGGGAAACCTGCCTCTCTACTTCAGTCTTTTCTTTTCTTTCTTTTATTTTTTTAATAATCCATAGCATACTATATTTCCTTTGAATAAAGTCTATAAAGGTTTTTGTAGGATAATTTTAGAGCAAAAAAAAAAACCAACATATAATGGTAAACAGAGGATGAGTTTCTAGAACAGGACAAACTTTCTAGGAGGCTGGATTAAGAGAGTGAATGGTGAATGGCCCTTTTAAGATGTCAGAGAGTGAGTGAAAAAGTTAAAAGTGATGAAGAATGGTTTTGAAAGGGGCTGAGTAGAGACAAGTCTTTCAACGAGAAATCAATATTTTATAAGACTGAAGAAACTTTTGATGGAGAACGTAAGAACAGAACAGCAAAGGAGAGAAAATAAGTTAAAGCTAACATAGCAAAAATCTGAATACAGGCGAGAAAATCTGTATATACCATCAAGGTAGAAAGTATAAAGAAAAGTTCAGACAACAATAAAATGTCACACAGGAAACATGGAATATGCAAAGAAAAGGAAATTAGGATTGATTTTTCACATATTAAAAATAAACAGTAAGAGGACAAAAAGAGAATTCTTAAAGAAAGAGAATGATATTTACATAAAACAGAAAAAATATGTGCCAATGCCAAGGAATTAATCAAGAAATCTATTTTTTTAATTTTTATTAACATATAATGTATTATTAGCCCCAGGGGTACAGGCCTGTGAATCGCCAGGTTTACACACTTCACAACACTCACCATAACACATACCTACCCCAAGAGAAGCTAAAATTATTTTATTGCAAACATATCAACTCAAAAATCGCACAGAGCGATTAAGGTAGAATGTAATGTTTCTCTTGAGTTTGACATTTGATGATTCTCTGCTGAGTTTTTCAGCTCTTTAAACAAAAGGAATTTTAAAAAGCTTTTGGATTAAAGTATATGAATAAAAGGGCAAAATTCAGCACAAGGAAAACTACCAATAATAATTACAAAAGAGAGAAGAAAGGCATTAGAACCCAGAAACCAGGAGCATAACTGAGTACTGATCAGAAGATTTACATAGACATGTTGCTGCAAAGGTTGGCAAGCTTAGCAGAAAGCATGACACACAGGGCAAATGATGTGTCAGACATCCAAAAATGGCTGATTGTGAATTTCAGAGGAGTTCTGAAACAGGCCAAAATAGAGAGGTGGGAAAATTATTAGTTTATTCAAAAATATGGCTTTGGTGTTAAACTACAATGATTCTTTCTGTAAATCTGGACCCAAAATAGTGTTTGGCAGATAAGCTGCAGAAATAAGTGAGGATGTTATATATCAAAGTGACCCACGTTCTAATGCTCAATGGGTGGGGGAAGAAATAAATTAATGTGACAAGGAACAGAGGCTAGTCTATCCACACAGTCCTTTATTTTCATGTGTGCTCTGTAGACCCTCTCAACAGAAAATAAATTACAAATCAGAGAGAAGACAAATTGAAATGATGTGAAAAAGAGATGCTATCGGAGGTTAGTTAATAAGCCGAGGTGCCTTCTGCAGATAACTCATTTTGACAGTAGCGTACAAACCAAAGATGAGAATATTTAAAATTTATAAAGGGTTCTCCAGGAAAGTTGTAGCAAGAGGAACAGTGCCATCAAGGGAGACAGAAGGAGATGATATTGAAAACGTCAAAGTGCAGGCCAAGCTACTGGCAATGCTTGACTTGCTTTGGGGAGGAAGAAGACACAGAATGGCATTAGTGCAGTGAAAATAAGAGAACAGAAGACGAAAATAAGCAGAGGGGATTTGAACAATATTGGGAAGCAAGACACGTATAATTAAGCATTGCCAAGTGCCAATCCATGTGTGCACATGACAGTTCCCACCACTGCATGCAGCTCCTTCATTAAAGAGTCATTTGAAAGTCCTCATGGCACAGCAAGGGCAAGGAAAATTAACGGGATTGTTCGTACTTCTTATGAGGGGGTGATCTATGTCAAGGCATTTCATCAGTCAGTGTTTTTGTCTTTCAAATACACGAAGGCAGATGGTGGCCAAAACTGGGCCAAGGGTGATGCACAGCAGGGTGGAAAAGCATCCGCTTTGGCAGAAATAGGCCCCTCTGAAATCAGGTTCAACCATCTCAGCTGCAGGGCTGAGCCACTGGCCACCCCACTGGAATCTGTTTTCTTATGTGTGCATCCTAAAGTGACAGTGAGAATTAGACAGGGTGATAGACCCAAAGTGCTCAAAGACTTCTGTAGACTTTAGTGGGGGTAGAATTTCAAAATCTAAAGACTCAGAAGGGGGTGGGTGGGAAGACAACACTGAAATAGTAAAACAAAACTGAAAAATTTAAACTTGAAATTTTAGACATATTTCTAGGCAGCTCCTAGAAGTCACTGTGATACGGAGTGTTCCACAGAACACAAAATCACAGAAAGCACAAAGCGTGAGAAATGTGAGGAGACAACAGACAACAGAGAGCTTCTGGAGACACTCCTCTACAGGTTGGGGGTTGAGGGGATGAGTCAACTGCAATCACAGGTTGGGGCACGATTGAAAGAGAATAGCACCGAGAGCAAACACAGTTGGGAAATGCTCTCCAGGGAATGGCAGAAAGGGTAAAGCATTATTCATTCATTCATTCACTCATTCACTCATTCATTCCCTCACAGATTTCACAAGTATTTACTGTGCTAGTCATAGTGACATAGTGAAGAGAACTGATTAGAAAAGGAATTACATAGAAAAAGAGATGAAAAGCACCACAAACATTTGATTATGATATGCCAGATGGTGATCCTAGTAGAGTAAGAATCTCTACCCAGAAATTTAGGGTTACCCTGGCTGGTTCAGTCAGTAGAACATGTGACTCTTGATCTCAGGGTCTTTCAGTTCAAGGCCTGCACTGGGTGTAAAGTTTCCTTTTATAAAAGAAAAAGTGTTTATGCTTTTATACAAAGAAGAAGAAGAAGGAGGAGGAGGAGGAGGGGAGGGGCAATTTGGGGCACTACATATAGGACATAGCCTCATGTGAAACTCCTGGTCTGATTTTCATAAATTTCAGATCAGGTTTTAGTTGGTCTGACTCAACCTGCCAGTTGCAGTTGGGGAATAAGGAGGGAAGCATGCTTCACAGAGGTTTTTTGAATTGCCTTTGAGATGCTTTGAGCATCCACAGTTCTCAGCCTTGAAGGAAGAGGAGGAGCAGAGATGTATGAATTTAACAAAGGTTAACACTCCTTCTGAACAATGTCTAAGGGAACAACTAGTTATGAATAATGCATAAATAAACTTTAAGCTGTTCATTTCACTTTCAGTTTAAAAGATATTTGAAAGATATAAATCAAGAAAGTTATAAGGGACTATTACTTACCATTGATCTATGAACTACATAAGGGCTAGGACTTTTTCATATATATCTTTACCTACAGAGCTAGCCCCCAGTATAGTGCACTGCACGGAAATGGCATTTCGTATTTGTGGAACTTAATGAAGGATCTGTTTATCCTTCAGTGACCCTGTTTACTTATGCTTTTACCAATCACTTTGTAAAAATAATTTCACGGATATGCTTAGACTAATAAAATGATACCCCAGAGTGTTCTTTCAAAAATATTAACAAGTGACAAGAGGAGGCTGCCATAACATTGTCTCCAGTCTTTCTCAAATAGAAATTTTAAGAAATATTTCTCAAAATTAAAAAAAAAATAGACAAGATAGTTTCTTGTTGGCCTGGCAGCATAGTTGAGTTCATCCGTAAGTACCTCTTTAAGGATATCTTCCCAAAGCAGAATAACTAAACAAGAAAAAATAAAACAAGTATTACTGCAGTTAGGAAATACTTATAAGGCCAAAATGACATATAGTTTCTGTAGTTATGATGTTGCTATCACTCAGTAAGTGGCTGAAGAAATTAGAAATAATATGAGAAAAGAATCCATCAAAATCCTTGAGGAGAACACAGGCAGCAACCTCTTCAACCTCAGGTGCAGCAACTTCTTTCTAGAAACATTGCCAAAAGGAAAGGAAGCAAGGGCAAAAATGAACTATTGGGACTTCATCAAGATCAAAAGCTTTTGCACAGCAAAGGAAACAGTCAACAAAACCAAAGACAACTGACAGAATGGGAGTAGATATTTGAAAATGACATATCAGATGAAAGGCTAGTATCTAAAATCTATAAAGAACATATCAAATTCAACACCCAAACAACAAATAGTCCAATCAAGAAATGGGCAGAGGATATGAACAGACATTTCTGCAAAGAAGACATCCAGATGGCCGACACATAAAAAAGTACTCCACATCACTTGGCATCAGGGAAATACAAATCAAAACCACAATGAGATACCACCTCACACCAGTTAGAATGGCTAAAGTTGACAAGTCAGGAAACAACAGGTGCTGGCGAGGATGCGGAGAAAGGGGAACACTTCCACACTGTTGTTGGGAATGCAAGCTGGTGCAACCACTCCGGAAAACAGCATGGAGTTTCCTCAAAAAGTTGAAAATAGGACTACCCTACAACCCACCATTCACACTACTGGGTATTTACTCTAAAGATACAAATGTAGTGATCCTAAGGGGCACGTGCACCTGAATGTTTATAGCAGCAGTGTCCACCGTAGCCAAACTATGGAGAGAACCTTGATGTCCCTCAACAGATGAATGGATAAAGAAGATGTGAGATATATATATATATATATATATATATATATATATATATATACACACACACACACACATACACACATACACACATACATACAGTGGAATACTATGCAGTCATCAAAAGAAATGAAATCGTGCCATTTGCTATGACGTGGATGGAACTAGAGGGTATTATTCTGAGTCAAATAAGTCAATCTGAGAAAGATAATTATCATATGATCTCCCTGATAAGAGGAAGTTGAGAAGCAAAGTGAGGGGTTTGGGGGGGAGGGAAGGAAAAAATGAAACAAGACGGGATGTGGAGGGAGACAAACCATAAGAGACTCAATCTCACAAAACAAACTGAGGGGGGCCGGGGGTAGGGGGATAGGGCGAGGGTGGTTGGGTTATGGACATTGAGGAATATGTGTGCTACAGTGATTGCTGTGAAGTGTGTAAACGTGGCGATTCACAGACCTGCACCCCTGGGGCTAATAATACATTATATGTTAATAAAAAGTAAAACAAGAAATTAGAAATAGAATGCAATATTACCCATTTTTAAAAATAACACAACAGAAAATGTTGCCAAGATACTGAGCTTTATCATCTCTACCCCTTGTTCTCCTGGTTACTTTTGTTCTGTCTACCCTACGTGACAATGTTTGTTGATATAGTTAAATCCAGTTTTCATTTTTGGTGCTGCTGCATGCTGCTGAGATGCACAGAGGCTAACAAGACGGTCTCTTTTGGCAAAATTCCTCTGTCAGTGTGCAGCCCAAGCTTATTTCCCAGAGTGCTTTCTAAAAGTCTAAATGGCATCAAGAATGCTTAGTTGTTGCCTAGTTTTTTTCAGGCAAAACTATTTTCTCACGAATCTCGTAATTGTGTTATGGGGTAGAGAACTCCCCTTTTCACCCTTATGTATTATTTCTATACAATATGTCATATACGGTATGGCTGGATATTGAAATTTTGCCTGGTAAGGGTTGATACTTAATGGATCTCATCTTCAAAAGACTTTATCTTTGATCATGAGCTTAACAACCTTGAATAAATTCAGTTTACATATTCAAAGAATCTGTAGCTTAAGGATGGACCCAGACAAGTAAATAGCAATGTTTATTGCTTTGAAATGGAATCTGTAGGGAAGAAGGATAAATTTATATATGTATATATATATATGTGTATATATATAAATATATGTAAATATATATGTATATATAAAATATATAAAATATATATTATATAAATTTTATATATATATAAAATATATATAAATTTATCCTTCTTCCCTACAGATTCCATTTCAAAGCAATAAACATTGCTATTTACTTGTCTGGGTCCATCCTTAAGCTACAGATTATATATATATATTTTATATATATGTGTGTATATATACGTATATATGTATGTGTATATATATAAAATATATACATATACATGTGTTTATACACACACATATATATACATACATATATACTTATATATACATATATATATTGCTTTGAAATGGATAAATTTATATATAAATAACATATAAATATATATAAATGAATATATATAATAAATATATAATACATTTATAATATATACTATATATTATATATAATATATATAATACATATAAATTTACATATAAATTTATATATAAATTTATATATATATATAAATTTATCCTTTATTCCTACAAATTCCATATTTATATACATATATATACACATATATATGTGACATATAAATATACTCAGTGACATAAACATACATCTATGTATTTAATTCATTGATATCAATATATATATGAATCGCTATATATATAATTCAGATCATATATACATATATATACATATATAAATTTATATATATATATAAATTTATCCTTCTTCCCTATAGATTCCATTTATATACACACACACATATATGACATATAAATATACTCAGTGACATATATATACGTCTCTTTAATTCATTGATATCAATATACATATGAATCACTATATATATAATTCAGATCAAATTTCTATACTTTCAAAACTTTCTCTATTAAATTGCTTTTCTGTTTCAGAAAAATAGTAACACATGCCTAAAAAATCCAGTTTCAAACCTGGCATAATCAGGGTCTAAGGTGCTTTGAAGACAAATCCACCACTATTGAAGAAAGATGTACAAGGCTTGGAGATAGGAATTAGCAAATGGCGTGTGGGAAAAAAAAAAAAAAAGCAGCGAGTAATGATAATTCAGCTTTTAGCTGACATATTACTTTAATTCCCTTCTCCATGCCTTTCTGTATTCCAACCTATCATTAGAAAACATTCATGATTCATCGTCAGTGTCCATCATATCTTTCAAGGCTCAAGATACACATCCATTACTGTTTCATTAGATAACTAGAAATATCTTTTTTGGGTAGTCTATCCTGAGTAATTCCATCCTAATTTTAAATCCTGTACTTTCTTTTTTTAAATCAACTGCTAAGATTCAAGGTTAGAGAAAATCCAGATTCATATCAGTATTTGTGCACCAAGGTGTGATGTAGCTGCCAACATGTAGTGCATCTGTAAACTACATCTCATATCAACTTCATAGAATTGTAGGGCTTAAACCAAGAAAGATAATGGTGTCATGTGTCCTCAGATTGTATGCACACCTTTGAAGTATTATGACTGCTGTAATGTCATATTCAAACATGTTCATAAAAAGGGACAAAATGGCAATCATTGGAACTCTTAAGAGAATGGACATATTTCACCTGAAATAATGAAGATTTGACATATGTGGTCTCTTTATTCATGTATCTGAAAGATTTCACATGAAAGAAGGAATAGAAATGTTATTTATGTTTCCAAAAGGAAAGTGCTAAGATGAGTGTGGAGGAGGCGATAATAGGTTCTCAGCAACATGAAAGAGAACGTTCTAATAATAAATGTTAAAGAAAAATTATACTGACATTTGTCAAAAATGGTAAGGAAGACTTTTATCAAGACTATTACAAAGGGGATATTGAACAGGGGAGAGAAGTTAGGTTCAACTCCAAATACAACGAAGACAGTTGGGGATATTTGTAGCCAAGAAGCAGAGTGAGGGGGTCAGTGGTTGGAAAATTACCAAGAGGGCACATCAAGAACAGGGGATTCTTACTAAACTCATGCAATAGGATTCTTATAGAGGACAGAGAGAGGGATTAGATATAAAGGGTGGGTATGTGGAATCTGATCAGCTACCAAGTGTTCTCTGTCAAGTAGACATCAAGGGTGGGGATTCTTGATAAATTGACTTTGCAGAATTCTTGCTAAATTGGAGCTTAGCACAGATGGGCACAGAGACCTAGTTGAGAAGAGGGCTCAAAGGAGCTTAACTCAAGTCTGGTCAAAGAGAGTCTTTGTCAATAATAGTTACACCAATCATAGTAATAACATTATCTTTTAAACAAGTGATGACATTGAGGCTTCTGGAAGTTAACCTTCCCCAGGTCACTCACCTAGTAAGCTGGGATTCAAACTCAGAATGCAAGAACCCTAGAGCTCCAACAGTCAACCATGGAGTTCTTCCACCTGTGTCTTAGAAGAATCTGCTTTATAAGATGAAGAGCTTCTTCTCAGAGTTAGTCTTCAGCTATCGATTACTGAACCAATGATGCTAAAGAAGAATTCCTGAACTAGACAGGAGGAGAATTCATTGCTGAGGTTTGTTCTATCTTTAAGTGCTCATGGTTTTATGATTGGGATGATTGGTTGCTTTCATTTTTAATCTGGACTACAAGGAATCACAAATTAGTCTAACATTTCTCCAAATCCTTGTCAACACTTGTTATTTGTGGTCTTAAAAAAAAATAACACCCATTCTGTTAAATGTGAGGTAATATCTTGTGGAGAACATAGTGACTATAGTTAATAATTATTGTAACTATAGTTAACAATGTCTTGCACATTTGAAAGTTGCTAAGAAGATAGACTTTAAGAGTTCTCATCACAAGAAAAAATGTGTAACTATATGTAGTAATGTATGTTAACTTGTTTTATAGTGATGATCACTTCACAGTATGTTGTACATATAAAACTAGTCAAATGAGGGAGGTCCTGGGGATATGAATGAAGGGGCAGTGTGAGGCTTTTGCTCAGGCTTTTGTCTCTGGATTTTGTGTCAAAAATGACTGTGGAAGGTCGGAGTGGCCTCATGGGCCATGGACGAGTCTCCCTCTCTGGGGATATGGCCCGGCTCCCAAGACTTTGGGGTCATTCTGTGGAAAGGGAGGAGTCCCGTTTTCTGCCTCAGGTGTCCCTCTAAAAGAGGGACTCCAGAGCAGATCCCTGGGTACGGGCGACTGGAAAACCCGAACTCTGGTTAGGATTGGGGGCCTAGGGGCATGGCAAGCCCCATATGCGGTCTCTTGGTTCAGCCACTGAGAGGCCTTACTTGAACACAGGGCTCATGCAGAGGGTCACAATGCGAGTTTGTGCCCAAGGAGGCCCTCAAGCATGGGCGTGGCCTCATGGGCCAAGCTGGTTTCTCCTACCCTGAAGACTTGACACCAGACAACAGCAAGGTTTCCTGCCATGGGGTAGGAGGAGTTCTGATGTGTGGGTCAGGTTCCCCCTGTGCAGGGATTGTAGATAAGGTCTAGGTTCAGATGCCTGAAATCCCAGGTTGGCAAGAGATGACGGGCTAAGGTCATGGCGGGTCCAATGTGCTGGGTTTGCGGTCAGCTGTCTGGGTGTCTGTCGGGAGGTCAGGGCTCAGGCTGGGTCAGACAGTGCATTAGTGCCCAGGGCAACCTAGGAAATTGGGGTGCAGTCGAGTGGCGTGCAGTTTGATCCTCATTGGGGTTTCTGGGCAGCTCCATAGGGCAACATTTTTCCTATGGTGGGCAGGCAGGGTGCTGCATTGTGGCTCCGGAATTCCCAGTCTGGAGGGCTTGTGGGCCAGGAGTGTGAGGGCGGATGCATGAAAACACAAGAAAGGTTTAGGTTTGGGGCTTAGGGCATGGCAAGCCCACTCTGCAGTGGCCGAATCGAGATCTCCTGCATCTGAAGTCAGGGGAATAGCAGTCGTTGGCTCAGTCTGGAGTGTGTCTACGATGGCCCCTTCATGAAGGATGGGCCTCATGAGGCCATGGAGGCTTTCCCACGCTGGGGGTTGAGAGCTGCTCCAAACCGCAAGGTTTCCTTCTATGGGACTGTCGAGTCCTGGTGGATGGCTCTAAGACACCTCATATGGAAAGACTCGAGAGCAGGCTTTTAAGGATGGATGCCTGGACATACCACCTCGCATGCCCATTGGCTCCTAGCGACAAGGGAGGTTCAATCTGCTGGTTCTGGGGCGAGCTACCCAGGGGGCTGTGTTAAAATGGGCTCTGCTGAGAATGGGTCATCATGTGGGTTTGTGTCCATGGAGACCCTGGAATGAGGCGGTGGGTAAGGGGCCCTGAAGGATTCTCCTACACGGAGTGTTTGACAAAGCTCCAAAGAGTAAGCTTCCCTTGTGAAGACCAGAGGTGTTCTTATTGGTGCCTCAGGAACCCCAATATGCTGAATTTGAAACCAGGCCTCTGAGGAGAGACACCTGGAAATCAAAGCTAGGGTACAGATTAGGGCCTAGGGGGCTGTCAGGTTCAACTCCTGTCTCTGGGGACATCTTTCTGTGTGTCTGAGTGGAAGTAGTTGCTCAGCTTGTGTCAGAGTGCCCTGTGTGTCCAGGGCGTCCTCCACGATGGGATGGCCTCGGGGGCCTTGGAAGTTTCTCCTAATCTGTAGGGTTGTGGCCAATGGAATGGGCACAGTTTCCTTGGAGAGGCCAGGCACCATCCTATGGTGTGGCTACAGAAGCCCCAGCCTAAAGGGTGTGTGGGCCTCGGCTGTGGGGACAGAAATCAGAAAACAGAAATTTGGCTTAGGTTTCAGGCCGAGGGTATGGCAGGCCTGATGTACAGACCCTGAGGGGAGCTCCTCAGCATAGGAAAGATGGGCGAGAGGGAAGTGGTATCTCAGGATTATGTCTCTGGATTTTGTGTCAAATATGGCCATGGAATATCACGGTGGCCTCAAGGGCCATGGTCGAGTCTCCCTCTCTGCGGATTTGGCCTGGATCACAAGTGTTTGGGGTCATTCTGTGGGAAGGGAGGAGTCCTGTTTTCTGCCTCAAGTGTCCCTCCCAACAAGGGATTCCAGAGCAGAGTCCAGGGTACAGGCAAGTGCATGATGCGACCTCTGGTTAGGATTGGGGGCCTAGGGGCATGGCAATCCCCATATGCGAGCTCTTGGTCCAGCCACAGAGAGGCCTTACTTGAACGTGGGACTCATGCTGAGAGTCACAATGCGTGTTTATGCCCAAGGCAGCCATCAAGCATGGACGTGGCCTCATGAGCCTTGTAAGTTTCTCCTACTCTGAAGGCTTGATACCATGCCAACAACAAGGTTTCCTGCCATGGGGAAGGAAGAGTTCTGATTTGTGCCTCAGGTTCCCCCCGTGCAGAGATTGGAGGTGAGGTCTAGGTTCAGATGCCTGAAAACCCAGGTTGGGAAGAGATGACGGCCTAAGGCCATGGTGGGTCCAATGTGCTGGGTGTGTGGCCAGCTGTCTGGGTGTCTATTGGCAGGCCTGGGCTCAGGCTGTGTCAGACAGAGCATTAGTGTCCAGGGCAGCCTATGGAATTGGGGTGCAGTTGAGGGCCGTGCAGGCTGATCCTCATTGGGGGTTTCTGGGCAGCCCCATAGGGCAACATTTTTCTTCTGGTGAGCGGGAAGAGTGCTCTGTTGTGGCTCCCGAATTCCCAGTCAGGACGGCTTGTGCACCAGGAGTGTGAGGGCGAAAGTCTGAGAACACAAGCTAGGGTGAGGTTTCAGTGCAAGGGCATGGCAGGCCCACTCTGCAGAGGCTGAATTGATATTTCCTGCATCTGAAGTCAGGTCGAGGATCAGACGTTGGCTCAGGTTGGAGTTTGTGTCCATGATGGCCCCTTCAGGAAGGGGGGTCTCATGAGGCCATGGGGGTTTTCCCACGCTGGGAGTTGTGAGATACTCCAAACTGCAATGTTTACTTCTGCGGGACAATCGAGTCCTGTTGGATGGCTCAAGGATGCCCGATATGGTAAAACTTGAGAGGAGGGTTCTAAGAAGAGATTCCTGGGCACCCACCTAGTATTCCCATTGTCTCCTAGCGACAAGGCTGGTTTGGTCTGCTGGTTCTGGGGAGCTACCCAGGGGGCTGAGTTGAAATGGACTCTCCTGAGGATGGGTCATCATGTGAGTATGTGTCCATGGAGACCTTGGAATGTGGCGGTGGCTTGGGGCCACTGAAGGATTATCTTAACCAGAGGGTTGGACACAGCACCCAAGAGCAACTTTCCCACGTGGAGACGAGAGGTGTTCTGATGGGTGCCACAGGAAACCCCCATATGCTGGTATTGGAAACCATGCCTCTGAGGAGAGACGCCTGGAAACCAAAGTGAGGATTCAGATGAGGGCCTAGGGGCCTGTCTGGTTCAATCTTCTGTCTCTGGGGACATCCGTCTGTGTGTCTGAGTGGAGGTAGTTGCTCAGCTTGTGTCAGATTTCCCCTGTGTGTCCATGGCAGCCTACACTATTAGGATGGCCTCGTGGATCTTGGAGCTGTCTCTTAATTGGTAGGGTTGTGGCCAATGGAATGGGCACAGTTTCCTTGGAGAGGCCAGGCACAGACCTGCGGTGTGGCTCCAGGGGCCGCAGCCTGAAGGGTGTATGGGCCATGGCTGTGGGGAAAGAAGTCTGAAAACACAAACTCGGCTTAGGTTTCGGGCCAAGGGTATGGCAGACCCGATCTACAGACCGTGAGGGGAGTTCCTCGGGATATGAACGAAGGGCGTGTGCGAGGTGGTTGCTCAGGCTTTTGTCTCTGGATTTTCTGAAAAGGATGGCCGTGGAAGGTTGGAGTGGCCTCATGGACCATGGATGAGTCTCCCTCTCTGGTAATTTGCCCTGGCTCCTCAGAGTTTGGGGTCAGTCTGTGGGAAGGGAGGAGTCCTTTTTTCTGCCTCAGGTGTCCCTAAAAAAGAGGGATTCCAGAGCAGAGCCCTGTGTACGGGTGACTGGATAACCTGACCTCTGGTTAGGATTGAGGGACTAGGGGCATGGAAAGCCCTATATGCATGCTCTTGGTCCAGCCATAGAGAGGCCTTACTTGAACACAGGGTTCAGGCTGAGGGTCACAATGCGTGTTTGTGCCCAAGGCGGCCCTCAAGCATGGGTGTGGCCTCATGGGCCATGCTGGATTCTCCTACCCTGAAGGTTGAATGCCATGCCAACAGCAATGTTTCTTGCCATGGGGAAGGAGGAGTTCTGATTTCTGCATCAGGTTCCCCCCTGTGCAGTGATTGGAGATAAGGTCTAAGTTCTGAAGCCTGAAAACCCAGGTTAGGAAGGGAGGATGGCCTAAGGCCATGGTGGGTCCGAGGTGCTGGGTGTGTGGCCAGCTGTCTGGTTGTCGGTCGGGAGGTCTGGGCTCAGGCTATGGCAAACAGAGCATTAGTGACCAGGGCAGCCTATATAATTGGGGTGCAGTTGAGTGGCATGCAGGTTGATCCTCATTTGGGGTTTCTGGGCAGCCCCATAGGGCAACGTTTTTCTTTGGGTGGGCAGGCAGAGTGCTCCGTTGTGGCTCCGGAATTCCCCATCCGGAGGGCTTGGGGGCCAGGAGTGTAAGGATGGATGTCGGAGAACACAAGCTAGGGTTAGGCTTCCAGGCGAGGGCATGGCAGGCCCACTCTGCAGAGTCTACGTCGAGATCTCCTGCATCGGAAGTCAGGGCAAGGATCCGACATTGGCTCTGGTTGGAGTTTGTGTTCATGATGGCCCCTTCAGGAAGGGGAGTCTCATGAAGCCATGGAGGTATTCCCACGCTGGGAGTTGTGAGATGCTCCAAACAACAAGGATTCCTTCTGCAGGAGGATCGAGTCCTGTTGGTTGGCTCCAGGACGCCCCATATGGATAGACTCGAGAGCAGTGTTCTAACGATAGATGCCTGGGCACCCCACATCGCATTCCCATTGGCTACTGTCGAAAAGGCAGGTTCGACCTACTGGTGCTGGGGGAGCTATGAGGAGGCTGAGTTGAAATGAACTCTCCTGAGGATGGGTCATCATGTGAGTTTGTGTCCATGGAGACATTGGAATGTGGCGGCGACTTGGGGGCCCTGAAGGATTGTCCTAAGTAGACGGTTGGACACATCTCCAAAGTGCAAGTATCCCATATGGAGACTAGGGGTGTTCTGATGGGTGCCTCAGGAAACCCCCATAGGCTGGTATTGGAATCCAGGCCTCTGAGGAGAGACACATGGAAACCAAAGCAAGGGTTCAGATGAGAGCCTAGGGGCCTGTCCGGTTCAATCTTCTGTCTCTGGGGACATCCGTCTGTGTGTCTGAGTGGAGGTAGTTGCTCAGCTTGTGTCAGATCGCCCCTGTGTGTCCAGGGCAGCCTACACTATTAGGATGGCCTCGGGGACTGTGGAGCTTTCTCATAATTTGTAGGGTTGTGGCCAATGGAATGGGCAAAGTTTCCTTGGAGAGGGAAGGCACAGTCCTACGGTGTGGTTCCAGGGTCCCCAGCCAGGAGGGTGTGGAGGCCAGGGCTGTGGGGGCAGAAGTCTGAAAACACAAACTTGGCTTAGGTTTGCGGCTGAGGGTATGGCAGGCCTGATCTACAGACCACGAGAGGATCTCCTCAGGACATGAAGGAAGGGAGAGTGTGAGGCAGTTGCTCAGACTTTTGTCTCTGGATTTTGTGTCAAGGATGGCCGTGGAAGGTCATAGTGGCCTCATGGGCAATGGATGAGTCTCCCTCTCTGGGGATTTGGCCCAGCTCCCAAGACTTTGGGGTCATTCTATGGGAAGGGAGGAGTCCTGTTTTCCACCTCAGGTGTCCCTCCAAAAGAGGTATTCCAGGGCAGAGCCCTGGGTATGGGCGACTGGAAAACCTGACCACTGGTTAGGATTGGGGGCTTAGGGGCATGGCAAGCCCCATATGCAGGCTCTTGTTCCAGCCACTGAGAGGCCTTACTTGAGCACGGGGCTCCCACTGAGGGTCACAATGTGTGTTTTTGCCCAAGGCGACCCTCAGGCATGGTTATGGCCTCATGGGCCATGCTGGTTTCTCCTACCCTGAAGGTTGAACACCATGCCAACAGTAAGGTTTCTTGCCATGGGGAGGGAGGAGTTCTGATTTCTGCATCAGGTTCACCCCTGTGCAGTGATTGGAGATAAGGTCTAGGTTCTGAAGCCTGAAAACCAAGGTTGGGAAGAGAGGACGGCCTAAGGCCATGGTGGGTCCGAGGTATTGGGTGTACGGCGAGCTGTCTGGTTGTCGGTCGGGAGGTCCGGGCTCAGGCTGTGGCAAACAGAGCATTAGTGCCCAGGGCAGCCTATATAATTGGGGTGCGGTCAAGTGGCATGCAGGTTGATCCTCATTTGGGGTTTCTGGGCAGCCCCATAGGGCAACCGTTTTTCTTTGGGTGGGCAGGCAGAGTGCTCTGTTGTGGCTCTGGAATTCCCAGTCTGGAGGACTTGTAGGCCAGGAGTGTGAGGACGGAGGTCTGAGAACACAAGCTAGGGTGCGGTTTAGGGGTGAGGGCATGGAAAGCCCACTCTGCAGAGCTGAATCGAGATCTCCTGCATCTGAAGTCAGGGCAATAGCAGACGTTGGCCCAGTCTGGAGTTTGTCCATGATGGCGCCTTCAGGAAGGGGGGGCCTCATGAGGCCATGGAGGATTTCCCACGCTGGGAGTTGTGAGATGCTCCAAAGTGCAAGGATAACTTCTGCGGGAGAGTCGAGTCCTGTTGGATGGCTCCAGGACGCCCCATACTGAAACAGTCGAGAGCAGTGTTCTATGGATGGATGCCTGGGCAACCCACCTCACATTCCCATTGTCTCCTAGCGACAAGGCAGGTTCGATCTGCTGGCTCTGGGGGAGCTACCCAGAGGGCTGAGGTGAAATGGACTCTCCTGAGGATGGGTCATCATGTGGGTTTGTGTTTATGGAGACCTTGGATTGTTGTGGTGGTAGGGGCCCTGAAGGATTCTCCTAACTGGAGTGTTGGACACAGCTCTAAAGTGCAAGTTTCCCATGTGGAGACGAGTGGTGTTCTGATTGGTGCCTCAGGAAACCCCCAAACGCTGGTATTGGAAACCAGACCTCTGAGGAGAGACACGTGGAAACCAAAGGACGGGTTCAGATTAGTGCCTAGGGACCTGTCCAGTTCAATCTTCTGTGTCTGGGGACATCCGTCTGCGTGGCTGAGTGGAGGTAGTTGCTCAGCTTTTGTCAGATCGCCCCTGTTTGTTCAGGGCGAACTACACGATTTGGGATGGCCTCAGGGACCTTGGAGGTTTCTCCTAATCTGTGGGGTTGTGGCCAGTGGAATCGGCAGAGTTTCCCTGGAGAGGGCAGGCAGAGTCCTGTGATGTGTCTCCAGGGGCCCCAGCCTGGAGGTTGTGTGGGCCAGGGCTGTGGGCTGTGGGGACAGAAGTCTGAAAACACAATCTTGGCTTAGGTTTGGGGCCGAGGGTATGGCAGGCCTGACCTACAGACCGTGAGGGGAGCGCCTCAGGACATGAACAAAGGGCGAGTGGGAAACGGTTGCTCAGGCTTTTGTCTCTGGATTTTGTGTCAAATAGGGCCGTGGAATGGAGGGATGGCCTCATTGGGCCATGGAAGATTCCCATTTTCTGGGGATTCTACCCGGCTCCCAATAGTTTGGTGTTCTTCTGGGGGAATGGAAGAGTCCTGTTTTCTGTCTCAGGTGTCCTCTGAAAACAGGGATTCCAGAGATGGGCTCTGGGTATGGATGCCTGGAAAACCCCACCATAGGTTAAGATTTGGGCCTAAGGGCATGGCAGGCCCTAAATTCGGGTTCCTGGTCCAGCTCCCTAGGGGGCTTGTTTGAAAACAGTCTCAGGCTGAGGGTCACAATGTGGTGTTTGTGCCCAGGGCAGCCCTCAATAGTGGGTGTGGTCTCATGGGCCATGCAGGTGGCACCCAGTCTGAGAGTTTGACACCCATCCCAACAGCAAGGTTTCCTGCCACGGAGAAGGAGGAGTCTGTTTTCTGCATCAGGTTTCCCCATATGCAGGGATTTGACATAATGTCTGGGGACAGATACCTGAAAACGCAGGTTTGGTATGAGATGGTAGTCAAGGGACATGGCAGGTCCAATCTGATGTATGTGTAGTCAGGTATCTGGGTGGCTGACGGGAGGACAGGGCTCAGGCTGTGTCAGAGCATTAGTGCACAGGGCGGTCTATGAAACTGGGGTGCCTATGAGGGCCTTGCTGGTTGATCCTCATTAGGGGTTCTTGGGCAGCCCCAAAGGGCACTTGTTCCTTCTGGAGTGCAGGTAGTGCACTGCACTTTGGCTGCAGGATTCTCAATCTGGAGGGCTTGTGTGCCAGGAGTGTGAGGATGGAATTTTGAAAACACAAGCTAGGGTTATACTTAGGTCCTAGAGCACAGCAGGCCCAATCTCCAGAGGCTGAATTGAGATCTCCAGATTCTGATGTAAGGGTGAGTGACAGACGTTTGTTCAGGTTGGAATTTGTGTCCATGATGGCTGCCTGATGGAAGGGTGGCCTCATGAGGCCATGGAGGTTTTCCCATGCTGGTGGTTGTGAGCTGCTCCAAAAAACAAGGTTCCTTTCTTTGGGACGGGGGAGTCCTGTTTGAAGGCTCCAGGTCCCCCCATATGGAAAGATTCGAGAGCAGATCTCTATGTATGGATGCATGGATTCCCCACATCGTGTTCCCGTTGGTGCCTAGGAACAAGGCAGTTTTGATCCACTGGCTCTGGGGCGAGCTACCCAGGGGGCTGAGTTGAAATGGAGTCTCATCCTGATGGGTGACAATGTGGGGTTTTGTCCAAGGATACCTTGAAATGTGGCTGTGGCTCAGTGGCCATGCAGGATTCTCCTGCCCTGAGGCTTTTACACATCTCCAAACAGCAGAGTTCCCTTCTGGGGCAGGAGGTATTGTTTTTTTTTTCGGGCCTGACAGACTCCCCATATGTTGGTAATCGAGACCAGGCCTCTGGGCACATATGTCTAAAAACCTAAGCTACAGTTCATATTAGGGCCAGGGGGCATGTCAGGTTCAATCTTCTGTCTCTGGGGCAATCTACATGGGTGTCTGCCTGGAAGGCGGTTCCCAGGGTGTCAGACTGCACATTTTTGTGCAGGGAGGCCTACAAAACTGGGTGTCCTCCGGAGACTTTCAGGTTTCTCCTAATCTAGAGGGTTTGGGCAACTATAAAGGGCACAGTGTCCTTAGGGAGGGCAAGCACAGTCCTCCAGTGTGGCTGCGGAGGCCCCAACCTAGAGGGTGTGCAGGCCAGGGCTCTGGGGACAGAATTCTGAAAACACCAAATGGGTTATGGTTTGGGCCGAGGGTATGACAGGCCCGATCTTCAGACCCTGAGGGGAGCTCCTCAGGATTTGAAATTAGGACGAGTGGGAGGAGGTAGCTCAGGCTTTTGTCTCTGGATTTTGTGTAGGATGGCCGCATAATGTAGGGATGGCCTCATGGGACCTTGGAAGATTCTCCCTCTCTGGGGATTCTGCCCTGCTCCCAATAGTCTGGTGCCATTCTGGGGGAAGGGAATATTCCTGTTTTCTGTCTCAGGGGTCCCCCACAAACAGGGGTTCCAGAGATGGATTTTGGGTACAGGGGCCTGAAAAGTCCCATTGTTGGTTAGGATTTGGGCCTATGGGGATGGCAGGCCAGATATTCAGGCTCTTGTTCCAGCTACAGAGGGGGCTTGTTTGAAAACGGGCTCCAGCTGGGGGTCACAATGCGTGTTATTGGCCCAGGGCCGCCATCCTGAGTGGGCTTGGTTTCATGGACCATGCAGGATTCTCCTTCTCTGAGGGTTGTACACCCATCCCAACAGCAAGGTTTCCTGCCATGGGGAAGGAGGGGTACTCTTTGGTGCATTGAGTTCTCCCATATGCAGGGATTTGAGATATGGTCTGGGAGACAGATTCCTGAAAACCCAGGTTGTGTAGAGATGACGGCCTCTGAACATGGGAGGTCCCATCTGCTGGATATGCAGCCAGCTATCTGGGTGGCTTACAGGAGGTTGGGGCTCAGGCTGTGTTAGAGCATTAGCGCAAAGGGTGGCCTATGAAACTGGGGTGCTGTCAAGGCCCTTGCAGGTGGAGCCTCATTTGGGTTTTTTGGGCTGTTTCATGGGGCACTACTTCTTTCTGTTGGGCTGGCAGAGTGCTGCATTGTGGCTCCAGAATCCCAATCTGGAGGGCTTGTGGGCCAGGAGTGTGAGGACAGAAGTCTGAAAACACAACTAGGGTTATGTTGAGGGCCTAGGGCATTGCAGTCCCAATCTGCAATGGCTGAATCGAGATCTCCAGCATCTCAAGTATGGGCCAATGTGTCAGACATTCGCTCACGATGGAGTTTGTATCCATGATGGCTGACTAATGGAGGGGTGGCCTCATGAAGCCATGGAGATTTTCCCATGCTAGGTGTTGTGAGCTGATCCAAACAGCAAGGTTTTTTTCTACAGGACAGGGCGAATCCTGATTAATGACTCCAGAGTCCCTCATATGGAAAGATTCAATAGCATGGCTCTATGTATGGATGTTTGGAAACCCACCTTGCATTATCATTGCAGATTCAGAGCATGGCATGTTCGATCTGGTGGCTCTGAGGCAAACTACCCAGGGTGTGAGTTGAAATGGAGTCTCATGCTGATGGGTCAAAATGTGGGTTTGTGTCCAGGGAGACCTTGGAATATGGTGGTTGGATCAGGGGCCCTTCAGGATTCTCCTAACCTGAGGGTTTGACACAGCTTAAAATAGCAAGTTATCCTTCTAGGGAAAAGAGGTATTCTGTTTTGTGGCTCATAAATGCCTGTATGTTGGTATTCGAGAACAGGCCTCTGGGGACAGATGCCTGAAAACATTAGCTAGGGTTCAAATTAGGGCCTAGGCACATGTCAGGTTCAATCTTCTGTCCCTGGGCCATTTACCTGGGATACTGACTGGAGGTAGGTGCTTAGGGTGTGTCAAACTGTGCACTTTGGTCCAGAGCAGTCTATAAAATTGGGGAGGCCTCAGGGGCCATGCAGGATTCTCCAAACCTGAGGATTTGACACAGCTCGAAATAGCAAGGTTTCCTCTGGGGACAGGAGAAGTTCGTTTTTATGGCTCACAGATTCCCCTTATCGAGGGATTCGTGAGCACTGGTCTGGGTATTGATGTCTGAAAGCCCAACTGAGAGTTAGGATTAGGTCCTAGTGGCATGGCAGGCCATATACCCTTGTTCTGCTTGAGGTACCCTTGGGGCTGTGTTCAAAATGCTGCTCAAGCTAAGGGTCAAAACGGGTGATTGTGTCCATGGCGGCCTGCAAATTGGACGTGGCCTCAGTGGCAAAGCTGATATCTTCCATCTCTGATGGTTTGATATAGCTCCAATAAGCAGTGTTTCCTCTGAGGGGAGGAGGAGATCTGTTTTATGGATCAGAGATCCCCTATGTGGAGCGTTTCCAGAGAAGGACTCTGTATGGATGCCTGAAAACTCAAACTCGGGTTAGGATTTTGGCCTAGGGGCATGGCAGGCCCAATCAGCTGCCTCTGGCTCTAGCTACCTTGAGGGCTGATTGGAGTCTCTGACGATGAGATCTGCTGAATGTAGGTTTAGCCTCATGAGGGCAAGGAGGGATTCAAGAGAAGATTTCTGGGTATTAATGCCTGATAACCCAAACTAGATTTAGCATAAGGGCCTAGGGGCATGGCAGGTCTGTTCTCCTGGTTCTGTGGCCAGCTGTCTCAGTGGCTGCTTGGAGGATGGGACTCTGGTGTGTCACACTGCACTTTAGTATACAGGGTGGCATACATAAGTGGATGAAATTGGGGGCAGTGCATGTTTCCCGTAATAAAGGTGTTTTGTGCAGCTCCATAGGGCACAATATCAATCTGGAGGGCAGGGAGAGTCCTGGTGTGGCTACGTAGTTCCCAATCTGGAGGACTTGTGTTACAGGAATCTGGGTACGGAAGTCTGAAACCTAAGCTAGGTTTCTGGTTTGTGTCTAAGGCGTGGATCACCGATCTGCAGATGCTGAGGCGAGGCTATAGATTCTGAAGTGAGGGCGAGTGTCAGGCATTCGCTCAGGCTAGAATTTATGTCCACTAGGGCCGTTGTATGTGTGTGCGTGTCCTCTTGGGGCCATGGAGTTTTCTCCTGCTCTGGGGGTTTTGTGAAGCTCCAAATAATATGGTTTCCTTCTGGGGGACAGGTGGAGTCCTGTGTATGGCTCAAGTGTCCCCCATATGGAGTAATACAAGAACAAGGACTGGGTATGTATGCCTGAAAACTCAACCAAGGGTTCGTGGTAGGGCCTAGGGGCATGGAAATTCTGAAGTATTACACTGGCACCAGCTACTTGGAGGCTGACTGGTGTTCTGGCTGTCGGTGTTCTGGCTGAGGGCAGAATGTGTATTCGTGTCCAAGGCCGGCTTCCATCAATGAGTTGGCTTCGGGGTTTCGTGCAGCTTTCTCCTAATATGGGGGTTGCATGCAGTTCAAAAAGGCACATTTTCCTTCTGGAGGACAGGCACAGTCTTGTGGTGTGGATCAGTGTTCCCTAACTGGAGGGCTTGTGGACCAGGACATTGAGGATGGAAGTCTGAGATCCCAAACTAGGGCTAGGGTTATGTCCTAAGGCGTGGCAGGCCCCATCTACAGACACTGAGGCGAGCTCACTGGGATCTGAGGTGAAGGCAAGTGTCAGGATGTTGCACAGGCTGGAGTTTGTGTCCATGAGTTTTGCCAAACTCATAGGTGGCCTCATGGTGGCATGGAGTTTCCTCCCATTCTGGGGATTTTGCAGTTCCAAATAGCTTGGTTTATTCTGGGTTGTAGGTGGTGTCCTGCTTTATGGCTCAGGGGTCCCCCACATCGAAGGATTCTAGAGCAGCGTTCTGGGTATTTATGCCTGAAAAGCCAACTGAGGGCTAGGATTAGGTCCTAGTGGCATGGCAGGCCTTATACCTGGCTCTGGGTTGAGGTACCCTTGCTGCTATGTTCAAAATGGGGCTCAGGCTAAGGGTTGTAATGGGTGAATGTGTCCATGGTGGCCTGCAAAAGTGGGTTTGGCCTCAGGAGCAAAGCAGATTTCTTCCATCTCTGAAGGTTTTACATAGCTCCAAAAGACAAGGACCTAATCTTAACCTTACTGTGAGTTTTCAGGCATCCATACTGGAGCCCTGCTCTCAAATCCCTCCATATGGGAGAACCCTGAACCATAAAACAGGACACTGCCTATCCCCAAGAATAAAACAAGCTATTTGGATCTGAGCAAGCGCCCCACTGTGGGAGAAAACTCCATGGTCCCGTGAGGACACCCCCACGTAAGGCACATCTCATGGACACAAACTTCAGCCTGAGAAACCTCCTGATACTCCCCTTAACCTGAGATATCAGGGAGCTCGCCTCAGTATCCACAGATTTGGCCTGTGGTGCCCTAGGCCCAAACCCTAACCCTAGCTTGGGTATTCAGACTTCTGTCCTCAGAGTCCTGGTTCACAAGCCCTCTAGATAGGGAACACTGGATCTCACCACAGGACTCTTCCCGCCCTCCAGAAGGAAAACGTGCCCTGTGGAGCTGCATGAAACCCACACATTAGGAGCAAGTTGCACAAGATAGAAATCCCACCCCCTCATTGCGGAAGCCGACCCTGGACAGTAATATA
Organism: Martes martes; assembly: GCF_963455335.1. Lineage (NCBI taxonomy): Eukaryota > Metazoa > Chordata > Mammalia > Carnivora > Mustelidae > Martes > Martes martes. The sequence goes on from NW_027666276.1 coordinate 31,083, forward strand.
CATTCCGTCCCTCAGCCTGATTCCCATCCTGCAGTCAGCCACCCATGTAGCTGGTGCCAGAGTCATCATATCAGACCTGCCATACCCCTAAGCCCTAACACTAACCTTAGGTTGAGTTTTTAGGTATCCATACCCAGAGCCATGCTCTTGAATCCCTCCATATGGGAGATCCTAGAGTCATACAGCAGGACTCCACCTCTCCCCAAGAATGAAAGCTTGCTCTTTGGAACTGTGCAAAACCCCCGAGCAGGAGAAACCTCCATGTCCTCAGGAGCCCACCTCAACATACAGTGGCCTTTGTGGTCACAGATTTTGTCTGAGCGAATGTCTGACCCTCGCCCTAACTTCAGAATCAGTACCTCCTGTCAGCCTCTGTGGATCGGTGATCCATGCCCTAGACCTTACCGTAAACTTAGCTTGGGTTTTCAGACTTCTGTCCCCAGAGTCCTGGAACATAAGCCCTCCAGTTTGGGCACTCCAGAGCCACACAACAGGATTCTCCCTGCTCTCCAGAAGGAAACCATGCCCTATGGAACTGTATCATACCCTGGACTAGGGGCAACGTGTATGACTTCCGATGCCTTCCCACTTTTGTATGCCACCCTGGACAGTAATGCCCAGTCTGACACAACCTGAGTCCTGTCCTCCAATCAGCCACTGGGACAGCTGGCCTAGGTGCCAGCAGATCAGACCTGCCAAGCCCTGAGGCCCTCATCCTAACCCTACATGTTTTCAGTTACCCTTATCCAGAACTCTGCTCTCGAATCACTTTATGAAACTCCTACCAAAGGCCCTGAGGCATTGCGAAGGAGGTTTGGGAAAATGTCGGCAATATTTGAGAAAGCCATTCCCTGGGGTTTCTGGAAGACAGAGCCCCAGGAAGTAGGCAAACAGCAAGAGATATCTTTCTGTATCAGATGTCTCCAGCCATGTAACTCTGGTACTGGACTACACTAGAATGTGGGCACCTGGTTGAGGGGTTCCAAATTCTGTTGGAGTCTCTGGTCAAGAGAGTGACGTCTCTTCTTGAGATAACCTACCCAAGTACCCCCTGGATTATCACCTATATAAACAGTGCTCAGGACTGCCATCTGCTCATCTCCTTTCTGCATACAAAGCCACATCTGTACACACGGACACCAACACACCCCTCTCCACTGACCCCCAAGGAAGGGCTGAGTGCATCCAGGGCCCTATCTGGCTTTAGACACAACTCTCCACTTTTACCTGTTTGTGTCCCTGGATAAGCCATTATCCCTGTCAGAGGTGGTCTTTATCTGATCTGTACAGCAAAGATGATTCTAGCATGGACTTCATCCAGATGTCTACAGACATATGTGGAATAATATCTATGATACTGCAGGAATGGTGTCACATATAGGAGATAAATTCAAGCACATTTTCCTCCTCTTCTCACTTTGTCTTACTCTGCAACTCATTATATACCACTCTACAGTCCCTAATGGTGTGTGTGTGTGTGTGTGCACAATCGTTCCTGTGGGCACACATCTGTTCATCAGTGCTCACATTCTGGAGTCCCAGGCGGTGACAGCCCCATCTACTGAGAGGTGAGCCATAGTTTACCAAGAACTTAGGCTTTCTAATTTGCAAAGCAAACCCTAATAATGGGATTGGAACTAGGCCTTAATGGTCAGAAACCACCCTTACCAGTAGAGACTGTATATCCTGTGCTGAGAGCTATTACCTCCTTTCCAATGGGTGTCATGTAGATAGGGTCCCACTCAGTGGGTTGCCATGACCTGGGCTCCCCTCAGACAAGATCTTGCTGGAATGCCTCCTGTCTACAATATCAATGCTCACCCTTGCCCTGAAACCTTCTCCATATCTCCAGCCCCTTCCTTCCACACAACATTTTCCAGAGCCCTCAAGCGATTGGATGGATGCATCCAGGGCCCCAAATTTGAAGACACTCACAAAGAGCTGAGTTCATGCCTGCTTCAGCTTTCTTACTTTCTGTGATTCTTTGCAAGGCACTAATCCTGCAGGGGTCTTCACCTTCTCCTCCCAGTTCTTCCCTGAAAACACATATCTGGTTTAAACATCTTTGTAACCCTGTCTCTCGAATGTGGTCTGGACTTAGAGATTCTATCCATTCCACAGAACATGGCCACATGACAAAAAAGCTCTACCTGAGATTTAGTTCTAAAATCTCATTGCCCACCCCATGCTGCCTCTGACCCGTGTTCTCTCTCAGATCCTCACCTTGGAGTACAAGCCCCTATGTTGAACCCTGACACACACATGAGCATGTGCCCTAGTAATGAGAGCTAACAACAGACAGAAGAACTCAGGTCTTTTGAGATGGACTGAATCCTGCCAACACCCCTAAATGAGCTCAGGTTCTCAGTGAAGCAGGTCCTGCCTTGGTGTTGGAAACAGCACCAAAGTACTGAGGGGCTATGGCAGGACCCCCTAGCTGTACACTCCTGGATTGCTGTACTTAGAGTCTCCTGTGAGACAGTGAGACTGTGTTTCTTTTTTAAGCCACCGAGTGTGGGGTAATATGGTCACACAGCACTAGAGACAGGGTACTGATAGTGTCCACCTGCCCCAGGCCTTGGTCCTCCTCCCTTTCCTCTCTGCTCTCCACATCAGATTCCTCCAATCACCATGGCCCACTTTATAACCCCCACTCTGGGAACATCATGTTCTGCTTCCAATCCTGTGCACCGTGGGAACCTCTGTTGGGCTAAATACACTCAGATTTGTGCAGGGCCGTCTCCTTCTTTTCCTGCCACAGGAAATCTCAATATCATCTCAGCACGGCCTTGTCGGACCCCTCACCTGTTGGAGCTCTGGACAAAGTTGTAGTCCCTTGCTCTTTTCTTATGGAGAAAATGCTGTTTTCATTCACTTTTTCAGTTCACATTTGTCGAGCTGCTCCTCTAGACACAGAGCTCCTCGAGGGAGAAACTGGTTGCCTGATAAGCACTGGTACCGAGTACTCAGGGTCCTGTGGCTGAAGGAACAGTAGAGAGGATCCAGCCCACCACCGACCAGCTCTATTGTTCAAGCCCAGTTGATTTGGTCATGTGTAAATCCTGTTGTTTTCTTTTGCTTCCTACATCAACTTTGTGTTCCATGTGTGACTCAAACTCATGACCCTGAGATCAAGTACGCCATGCCCTACTGACTGAGGAAGCCAGGTGATTCTTTGGTCATTTTCTTTAGGTTCTAGGCTGATAACTATCGAAGTTTACTTGCTGATTTCAACATGTTGTAGGTATTGTTGGGCCCGTTATCAAAGGAGCAAGACTGACATGGAATTAAGGTTTAACAAAAATTTTATTCTTATGCCAAGCATCAGGAACAAGACTGACCGGTCAGGGCCACCTCTGAAGAGGGCAACGACTCCTTGGTCTTACAGGCTAGTTTTATAGGGCACAACCACAGACCTCTACATATGTGGCTTTCGCTGATTGGATGTTTCCACCTGTCTGGCCTTGTTTTAGGTGTTGTGTTTTAGTAACTGTTACCTGGAACCGAGAGCAACCATTGAGGCGTTTATTAAACAAAATGGCCTTGTTTCAGGTGTGTTTTAGCAACAGTTACCTGGAACTGACATCAGCAACTGCTGAGGCATTTATTAAACAACAAAATGTCTACCTAGGCAACATGGAGTCACTATGGCTAAGTAGGCCCAGGCAGGCCCTAGGGGTTTAACAGGTTTTAACATGGAATCAGCCCCAACAGTATATTACGTTATGCTGAATTACCAAATAACTCCCCAAATTATGGTGGCATGTTACCATAGATTTCCCCACATGACAGATCTGAGTGGATCTTCAGATTGGAGACTGAACTCCTTCATGTGGTCTGTCAGGATCCCAGAGCCCCTCCATCATGGGCCTTCTCACTTTCTGGGTTATAATGCACCTCTGATGCCATCAGTACATGGGGAACCCCCCTGAACTAAAAGCGTTCAAATGGTAAAGCTTCAAGGAATCAGACAGAAAGAAACAGAGATTTGTGGCACAGATGTAATTTTCACATGAATCATGAGAGTGAAGTAATTTGAAATGGATCGGTTGTTCAAAGATGGGTCCTTGAGGGCTGTCACTGAGAATGCCCAAGGGGACCGCAGCAACAGTGCCTGTCCACTGTGGGAACATTAGGTAGAACAAGAGCGCAGCCATAATCTCTCCCTGGCTCCTGCAGTGTTACACACACACACACACACACACACACACACACACGCATGCGCATGCAAACACACACACCCCAGAGGGAAAATCATGGAATCGGGACACCATCCATTATGGGCGATTATTTCTTGGACAAAGAATGCTCATTTTTTCCTTCATATTTAAAGCATTATTTTACTACATAAACACAGTCTGGCTAAAGACTAAAGAATAATTAATTCTATTACTGATTTGTTAGTAATAAATGGGAATATTTAATTGTGATTTTAATATATATATATATTTTAATAAAAAGAACACTACAATAGTTTAAATGTGGTCTATGCAGGAAATGAAGAATTTAAAGTTGTCAAATGGACTGAGATATTTCCCCGGTTTCTGCCATTCAAGGTGTCCTTATGAAAAGGAACACTATGTCTTCACTGGAGAAGTGTCTGTTCATATCTTCTGCCCATTTTTTAATATGATTGTCTGTATTGTGTGTGCTGAGTTTGAGGAGTTCTTTATAGATCCTGGATATCAACCTTTTGTCTGTACTATCATTTGCAAATATCTTCTCCCATTCCGTGGGTTGCCTCTTTGTTTTGATGACTTTTTCTTTTGCTGTGCAGAAGCTTTTGATCTTGATGAAGTCCCAAAAGTTCATTTTCGCTTTTGTTTCCTTTGCCTTTGGAGACATATCTTGAAAGAAGTTTCTGTGGCTGATATCAAAGAGGTTACTGCCTATGTTCTCCTCGAGGATTCTCATGGATTCCTTTCTCACGTTGAGGTCTTTTATCCATTTCGAGTTTATCTTTGTGTACGGTGTAAGAGAATGGTCGAGTTTCATTCTTCTACATATGGCTGTCCAGTTTTCCCAGCACCATTTATTGAAGAGACTGTCTTTTTTCCACTGGATATTCAACACACACAAAACAGACAATCATATTAAAAATGGGCAGAAGATATGAACAGACACTTCTCCAATGAAGACATACAAATAGCTACCAGACACATGAAAAAATGTTCATCATCACTAGCCATCAGGGAGATTCAAATTAAAACCACATTGAGATACCACCTTACACCATTTAGAATGGCCAAAATTAGCAAGACAGGAAACATCGTGTGTTGGAGAGGATGTGGAGAAAGGGGAACCCTCTTACACTGTTGGTGGGAATGCAAACTGGTGCAGCCACTTTGGAGAACAGTGTGGAGATTCCTCAGGAAATTAAAAATAGAGCTTCCCCATGACTCTGCAATTGCACTGCTGCAATTACCCCGAAGATACAGATGTAGTGAAAAGAAGGGCCATCTGTACCCCAATGTTTATAGCAGCAATGACCACGGTCGCCAAACTGTGGAAAGAACTAAGATGCCCTTCAACGGATGAATGGATAAGGAAGATGTGGTCCATATACACTATGGAGTATTATGCCTCCATCAGAAAGGACGAACACCCAACTTTTGTAGCAACATGGACAGGACTGGAAGAGATTACGCTGAGTGAAATAAGTCAAGCAGAGAGAGTCTATGATCATATGGTTTCACTTATTTGTGGAGCATAGCAAATAATATAGAGGACAAGGGGAGATGGAGAGGAGAAGGGAGTTGAGGGAAATTGGAAGGGGATGTGAACCATGAGAGACTACGGACTCTGAAAAACAACCTGAGGGTTTTGAAGGGGTGGGGGGTGGAAGGTTGGGGGAACCAGGTGGTGGGTATTAGGGAGGGCACGGATTGCATGGAGCACTGGGTGTGTTGAAAAAACAATGAATACTGTTATGTTGAAAGTAAATTAAAAAAAAAAAAAGAAAAGACAAGGAACACTACCCCAGATGATTAAAGTACTTTATTTTGGGGCTTCCCATGATGATTGTTCTTTCAGAAACATTCCTTTGTAATAAAATGTTATTTTTATAATACATTGAAAAAAATATGTATCTTTCTTATATTCTGTAGTCAGACAGAGAAGGCCATATTGTAGGATTCCAGGCACATGAAAATCCCAGAGGAAGTAAGATACCAGAGACTGAGTGAAGAAGAGTGTTTGCAGGGACTGAGGTGGGTGAAAGCGTAGTGAGTGATAAGTAGCCCAGGTTTCTCTGTGATGGAAATGTTCTACAATTCAATGGTTGTGCAACACTCTTACTGTACTTAAAGGCACCTCTATATACCATTGAAAAGGATCAGAGTAAACTTCTATGTAAACTCAAATTCTACTTCATTTAATGCAAAAAAATCTTTTAAGCCATTATGCAGGTGTATACAAAACACAAAAAATTACATAGAGGGCAAATACAGGGAATGGGAATACATCTGTGGGGTTCCAGCCAGTATGAGCTGCTGCTTGGGGGTTGAGGCTGGTTATTCCACTGAGGCCACTGCTGGATCGAGCCCTTCAGGGACCCCAGAAGTAAGGGCAGGACCCCGCTGGACCACTGGGTCTGGCAAAGGGGCTGACATCTCAGGAGAGTGAATTAGAGCCCTGAGTACCACCTGCACAGGGGAGGTGGCACCACTGTTCTTGCTGAGGGGTGAGCTCCAGCACCACGGATGGGGTGGGCCAGCTTTGTCTCTGATGATACAGCGGGTGCCACATTGGGAGCTGGGCCGAGTTCCTGAGGTGGTTCAGGATCCTGCTCTCGGCCTAGTTTTATGGCTCCATGAAGAGACAGTATCATCAGCATGATTGACTTCCCATGTACCTTCTAAATAAAGGAAACTTTTCCCACCATTCCATCCTGTCTGTGTCCAAGAAACAATCCCTGGGAGTTCTCCCTGACTAAAGACCATGGGGACAGAGATCTGAGACTACTCACTCCTCTCGGCCCAACTGCACTCTATGGAGGCTTGCTCAGTGTGGCCAACTGAGTCCCCTCCACAGGCCCACATCAGTCAGCCCAGCCCTTCTCACTTCGAGACTCTGGCTCCGTGAGATCAAGCTGTTGCAGCTATAAGGGCAGAAGTGGGGCATGGTGCTCCAAATCTGAGCCTGGCATATTGAGCCCCAGGTATACCAGCAACATATTCAGGCTGGGAAGTTCTGGGGGCTGGACAAAATCCTCGGGCTATTGTTCCAACCATGTGTTCAGGATGGAGGAGATGGCCCTGCGGACAGACAGTTGGGCAGAGGATTCAGAGGAGAGGGCACCCTCCCAAAGCAATATCCCAGTGAACCCCTGTGCAAACCTGGGTCCCTGGGCTTCCAGTTCCTGTCAGAGACCAGTCCTAGTCCTTGTCCATCTGTGATCTGGCAGTCATACCTGAAAAAGGCCTGGTCTCAGACAACAGGTTGCCTTTATGAGTGTGAGTCCTTGATCAATGGTGTGAGCACATCTGTCCTTCCCAGGGGAGCTGGACATACTCCTCTTTCTGTCACCTTGCCCACTTGCCACTTGAATTCAACTGCATGTGCCCAGCGAGGGGTTGTATCTGGCCTCTTAATTGCCCTCACTGCTCACACCACTGTTCTGTGAGGATCCAACCAAGGAGGGAAAAAAGGGACTCTGTCTCTACCCAGGCATTCCCAGTACCCTCCCAATACCTCAATCATTACTTCCTGTGCCCAACTGCTGCCTCTTTCACTAGGTGTCACGAGTGGTTCTCCTTTCATTGACACTAATCTCCCACAGGGTGTGCAATGTTTGGTCCCTGATCACTCGCTGGGTCTCCTGAGCACCCTGTGAGTACCCAGTGTTCAGGTTCTAACAGATTGTTGAGTGTGATGATTCCCACAGCCTCTGTTCTGGGTCCTCGGATTGAAGGAGAGTCAGGGCTGGGAGTAGGCTGTGTTCTGAATGCCTCTCTTAGGGGTTAAAGCTGTCCCCCAGCCCCATCTTCTCTGCCACAATGCCCCGACCCACAGATCCCCTGGACCCTTTCCTTTATCCAGAAGAAACTCTCAGACCTTTACATTTAAGGAGGAATCACAGATGAGTGGGATGAGGGTTTGAGATTTCCTCCAACTCGCAGTCCCCTGGCTGCCCTGGGGGAGGGGGGAGGTCCTCCCGCATCAGCCGAAGTTCACTCACATATGCCGCTGCTCTTGCACTCTGCGAACCTCATCACAACTGGAGAAAATGCAAGCATATCTAGAGGAGGCCAGGGAGCATCACATGAAATGTCCTGTGGATACTAACTGTCATCGTGTCCAGTGACACTGTCTGACCCCTGACTAGTCTAGAGCCCTGGGGTGCTGTCTGCTCTGTGCAGGGCTCACAGTCAGCTCCTAGAGGAGACCCTCTGCTGAGTGGGGTTTCCTGAATGCTTACTAAATGAAAGGTCCCTACCCAGTCCATCACAGATATCTGAGGGGACCTGGGCCCACTGCTTACTCCTGGGGACCCGTGCTGTGGTTTCTCCCAGGCACAGACCCCAGATAGAGTCTCAGATCTCCTTTTAAATGGCCAAACAGCCCGTATAAAGACCATCATGATAGTGAGGCATAGGGCAGTGGCTTCATCATGACAAGCAGAACAATGTTAAATGAGTAGAAACACAGGCTGTCTAGCAGACCATTGCACAGCCCCAGGAACCCACCTGAACTTTCCCTTCAAAACCCCACTGAGTCCTTAAAATAAATCTACCCAAGTCAGAGGGGAAATCCGATGCTTGGGAAGTTTTTGGACATGCCCACACTCACAATGAAGCCATGGCCAAATCCCACTGGGCAGTTAGCGGCAGGGTGCTCACCTTGAAAACAGGAGGTCCAGCACCTCTTGGGTGGTGGTAAAGGCTCAGCATGAACCCAGGAATATGTCAACATAGCTGAGGTCTCCTAGGACTGGCACCAGATGAGTTGTTTGCTTCTCTAGCAGGTTGGCCCCATTTGTCCATTGCACGTGGGTTTCAATCCTCTTCATTGGTGAACATTTTTTTTCCCTTTGGGGAAGCAGAGGATCCATGAGACAGTGCTATAGCCCCCAGGAGGTTTAGGGGTTGAAGCACAGACCAATCCCCCAAGATCCCAGTGAATTATGGCAGGACGTATAACAAGAGTGCTCACAGACATTAAGGTAGTCACGTGACTGAGTGGTTCCTTGGCTGGATCCTAAGAGTCATGGTTTTGGTCAGGTCATGATCTCAGCATCCTGAGATCGAGCTCCTCATCAGGCTGCGTACATAGGGCAGAGTCTGCTTGAGGATTCTGTCTCTCTTATCGGGTGGAGACAAAAATGCAGAGAAGTAGGAGGTGCTGTTTCAACAGGTCCCCTAAAGTGAGATGATTATCTACTAAAGAACTCTGATTACCCATGAAATCAGTCTGAGATTAAAATTACACACTTCTGGATGTCTAAGGGGACATAAGATGCCAGTGGACACGTAAAGTGGAGTGGGAATACCCGACTGATATTGGGAGACAAACAAACTTCTGGAGGGAGCCTCTGGAAGTGATCCATTAGAAAGTAATACCCCAATATGAGAGTGCCCTGTGATTGGGGACCAGGATTAACTTGGAATCTGGTTGCAAGCACTCAAAAAGAGGAAAAGGTCTTCAAGGGAAATTGGTGGAATCAGGCAGTTAGGGACAGGGGCTTAAGCCCAGGGACCCAGGATGGCCACCACTGGTGCTGAGCCAGAGAGAGTGTAGCAAAGAAGCCAGGCCTTGGTCCCCAAGCTGCTGGCACACGGGAGAGCATCTGGGTGGTGGTTCACATGAGAAAGTCTCTTGTGGATGCCAGCTGGTGCTCTCTAGAACCAAAGCCTTTTGCACTCTGCATGCGCAAGCAGTAGGTCCAGCAACAAAAACCCCTCCCCTAAGAGAGGTCTGCACAGGCACTAGCCAGTGCTCTCTAGGACCCAGAGAGTCTGAATACTCCCAGCTTGGACCAGAGTGAAAATCTCAGTGTACTATCTCTGGTTGGGACCTCTCTGGAGGTCTGGACCTGCCCAGACAGCAGCCGTGTAGGCATCCTCTGGAAGCCAGCTCTCTGGACTAGTACTTCTCGTGGTTTTGGGTAAAAGAGGGAGTTCCTCTGACCCCCGAGACCGTGGCTGGGGATGTGCCCTATGGCAGCAGAGTGGAAATTTATGTGCTCTGGAGCACTCAGAGGGGAACAGACTGAAGCCTCTCTCTGAGACGGAGTTCTAGGTGCAGTTTGCTTTCCTCTAAACCTCCAAAGAACAGCCAAAAGGCACCAAAGAGAGAGAGAGAATAAAGCCAGAAAGCTCCAGAGAACAAAAGCCTGAAAAACCTGTTTCCTCAGAGCCCAGACCCCTGATAGGGGGTAGGAGGACTCAACTCTAGCAAGACTGACAGAAAAATCAAGTGGCAGTCCCCTCCCTCAGAAAGCCAGACAAAAGAAAGACAAAAAAAAATAATAATGAAAGCAAAAATAAGAGGACAAACACCACTACTTCATAGATACAACTTCTATTTTTAATTCGTTCCCACTATTCTCATTCTTTTCAGTTTTTAAATAGTTTTAACCTATTTACCAACACAATGAGAGGATCAGTACAACAAATTCCATAATAACCTCTTAAATTTAACGTTTTTGAAACATTACCTGTGTTTTTCTTATGCTTTCCTAGTTTTTAATCTTATTTATTTATTTATTTATTTATTTATTTATTAATATTCCTATAGAGATATGCTTCAAGGTAATCCCCTTTCCCCAATCAGTTCTACCCTTATATATAATCCAGCTTAATCCCCCTTTTTTTCAGGAAAGCTGAGTCCTCTTTAACAAAGATATCAATAGATATCAATAGATATCTTTGTTAAAGGTATAGAGAATTTATACTGACCTTCCCATCTTTTTTTTTTTTTTCTGTCACTGTTTCTGTGTATTTGTTTTTGCTCTGGTAGTATATAAATCTTATATTTGGGGTTCATTTTTGCTGCATTTTTTTCCCTTGTCATTTAATTTTTTTTTGTTTGTTTGTCTGTTTCTGTTTGTATACTTTTTAAATCTTACCTTTGGGGCCCATTCAGGCTGGGTCTTCTCTTTTATTTTTTTTCATTGTTTTCCTGTATCTCTCTCTCTCTCTCTCTCTCTCTCACTCACTCACTTTTTCTTTTGCTTTCTTTTTGGTGGGGACACCTTATAGCTCAGAAGTGTTCCAGAGTGCACATTGCCTGCACCACGGTTAATACATTCAGTTACACATTCCTTCAGCCAATTCTCACCAAAATACTAGGAGGAAGAATGCCCAAGAGAGGAAAAATTCAGACTGTGGCCTCTCCATCAGAGCTATTGGATATGGACATAAACAGTATGTGGGAAAGGGAATTTGGGCTAACAATTATCCGACAATGGCTAGGTTGGAGAAAGCTTTTGATGATAAAATGGAACTGATTAGGGCAGAAGTGAAAGCCACCAGGGATGATGTTAACAATGTTCTCAATGAGTTCCACTCTAATCTAAATTCTCTAACAGCTAGGGTAATTGAGGAAGAAGATAGAATTAGTGATCTAGAGGACACACTGATAGAGAAAACGGATCAGGAGGAAGCCTGGAACAGCTTAGAAGCCTGGAAAACAAAAATAGGGAAATAAATGATGCCATGAAACATTCCAACATCAGAATTATTTTAATCCCTGAGGGAGAGGAGAAAGAAAGTAGACTAGAGATATAGTTGAACAAATTTTCCATGAAAATTTTCCCAACCTGGAAAATTGAACTAGCGTTCATTTGCTAGAGGCAGAAAGGTCTCCCCCCAAGTCAAAGAATCTAGAAAGACTTCGAGACAGCTTATTGTGAAACTGATGAATCATAATTGTAGACAGGAGCACTTGAAAGCAGCTAGGGGAAAGAGATTCCTTACATACAGAGGAAAGCCCATGAGAATAACATCAGACCTGTTCACAGAAACCTAGCAAGCCACAAAGGGCTGGCAAGATGTATTCAGGACAATAAATGAGAAGAACATACAGCTCAGAATGTTTTATCCAGCAAGACTGACATTCAAAATGGATGGGTAGATAAAGAACAAATGGCCGGCAAGGTTCAAAAAACTATGTGACCACAAAGCTGTCACTATGAGAAATACTAAGGGGGGCTCTACAAAAGAGTAAAAAACCCAAGAATATCATTGAAAAGAAATTTATGGAGACAATCTATAAAAAGAAAGACTTCACAGATAACATGATGTCAATAAAAAAGTCTCTCTCAATAATCATTCTCAGTGTGAATGGCCTAACTGTGCCCATAAAATGGCAAAGGGTTGCAGATTGGATAAAAGACAGGACCCAAATATATGTTGCCTACAGAGACCCATTTTGATCCTAAGGGTACATCCAGGCTGAAAGTGAAGGGATGGAGAAGAATTTTTCATGCCAATGGCCTTCAAAAGAAGTCTGGGGTAGGGATTCTCATATCAGATAAATTAGATTTTAAACTAAATACTGTAGTCAGAGATATAGAAGGACACTACATCATTGTTAAATGTTCTATCCACCAAGAAGATCTAACAACTGTAAATATTTATGCCCCCAATATGGGAGCAGCCAACTACATAAGACAACTGTTAATCAAGATAAAGAGTCATACTGATATGAATACGTTAATAGTAGGGGATCTTAACATGCCACTCTCAGAAAAAGACAGATCATCCAAACAGAAAATCAATAAAGACATAAGAGCATTGGGTGACACATTGGACCAGATGGACCTCATAGATGTATACAGAACATTCCACCCTCAAACAACAGAATACTCATTCTTCTCAAGTGCACATGGAACCTTCTCCAGAATAGACCACATACTGGGTCACAGATCACGGCTCAACTGATACCAAAAGATTGAGATTATTCCCTGCATATTCTCAGATCACAATGCTTTGAAACTGGAGCTCAATCACAAGGAAAAGTTTGGGAGGAACTCAAACACCTGGAAGCTTAAGACCACCTTGCTTAAGAATGCTTGGATCAACCAGGAAATCAAAGAACTTAAGCAATTCATAGAAACCAATGAGAATGAAGACACTTCCGTCCAAAACTTTTGGGATAAAGCAAAGGTAGTTATAAGGGGGAAATATGTAGCCATCCAAGCCTCCCTCAAAAAAATGGAAAAATCCCGAATATACTAGCTGTCCTTACACCACAAAGAACTGGAGAATCGACAACAAATTAAGCCAACTCCACACACAAGAAGGGAAATAATCAAGATTAGAGCAGAGACCAATGGCATAGAAAATAGAGATACAGTAGAACGCATCAATGAAACTAGAAGCTGGTTTTTTGAAAGAATCAATAAGATCAATAAACCATTGGCCAAACTAATCTAAAAGAAAAGAGAGAAGGCCCAGATTAATATAACTATGAATGAAAAGGGAAAGATCACTACTAACACCAAGGAAATAGAAACAATCATCAGACATTATTATCAACAGTTATATACCAATAAGTTAAGCAACCTAGATGAAATGGATGCATTCCTGGAAATCAGTAAACTTCCAAAACTGAACCAGGAAGAAATTGACAACCTGAATAGAATGATATCTAGTAACGAGACTGAAGCAGTGATCAAAAATCTCCCCAAAACAAGAGCCCAGTGCTTGAATGATTCCCTGGAGAATTCTAGCAAACATTGAAAGAAGAAATAATACCTACTCTCCTGAAGCTGTTTCATAAAATTGAAGCAGAAGGAAAACTTCCAGACTGGTTTTTTGAAGCCTACAGTACCCTGATCCCCAAACAAGGCAAAGAACCCACCAAAAAGGAGAATTTCAGATCAATATCCCTGATGAATATGGGTGCTAAGATTCTCAGCAAGATCCTAGCTAATAGGATCCAACAGCACATTAAAAAGATCATCCACCATGACCAGGTGGGATTCATTCCTGGGTAGCAATGGTGGTTCAACACTACAAATCAATCAATGTGATAGAACAAATCAATAAGAGAAGAGAGAAAAACTATATGGTCCCCTCAATTGATGCAGAAAAACATTTGACAAAATCCAGCATCATTCCTGATTAAAACACTTCAAAGTATAGGGATAGAGGGAACATTCCTGAACTTCATCAAATCTATCTGTGAAAAACCCACAGCAAATATCATCCTCAATGGGAAAAAGCTGACAGCCTTCCCTTTGAGATCAGGAACACTACAAGGATGTCCACTCTCATCACTCTTGTTCAACCTAGTATTAGAAGTCCTAGCAACAGGGACGCCTGGGTGGCTCAGTTGGTTAAGCAGCTGCCTTCGGCTCAGGTCATGATCCCAGCGTCCTGGGATCGAGTCCCGCATCGGGCTCCTTGCTCAGCAGGAAGCCTGCTTCTCCCTCTGCCTCTGCCTGCCACTCTGCCTGCCTGTGCTCGTCGTTCGCTTTCTCTCCCTCTCTCTCTCTCTGACAAATAAATAAATAAAATCTTTAAAAAAAAAAAAAAGAAGTCCTAGCAACAGCAATCAGACAACAAAGAGAAATAAAAGGTATTGAAACTGGCAATGAGGAAGTCAAACTCTCTCTCTTTGTATATAACATGATATTTTATATGGAAACCTCAAAAGACTCCACTCCCAAACTACTAGAACTCATATAACAATTTAGTAATGTGGCAGGATACAAAATCAATGTACAGAAATCAGTTGCTTTCTTATACACTAACAATGAAAATACAGAAAGTGTAATTAGAGAATCGATTCCATTTACTATAGCACCAAGAACCATAAGATACCTGAGAATAAGCCTAACCAAAGAAGTAAAGGATCTGTACTCAAGGAACTACCGAACACTCACGAAAGAAATTGAAGAAGACACAAAAAGAATGCAGACAATTCCATGCTCATGGATCAAAAAATAAACATTGTTGGGGCGCCTGGGTGGCTCAGTGGGTTAAGCTTCTGCCTTCGGCTCAGGTCATGATCCCTGGGTCCTGGGATCGAGACCCACACTGGGCTCTCTGCTCAGCAGGGAGCCTGCTTCCCCCTCTCTCTCTACTTGCTGCTCTGCCTCCTTGTAATCTCTGTCTGTCAAATAAATTAAAAATGTCTATACTGCCAAGAGCAATCTATACTTTCAATGCCAATCTGATCCAAATTCCACTAGCATTTTTCAAAGAGCTGAAGCAAACAATTACAAAATATGTATGGAATCAGAAGATATCCCGAATTGATAAGGAAATGTTGAAAAAGGAAAATAAAAGTGGGGGCCTCACATTGCCTGATTGCAAGTTTTACTGCAAAGTTGTGATCTCCAAGACAGCAATGTACTGGCATAAAAACAGACACATAGTCCAGTGGAACAGAGGAGAGAGCCCAGATATGGACCCTCAACTCTATGTTCAAATAATCTTCAACAAAGCAGGAAAAAAAATATCCAGTGGAAAAATACAGTCTCTTCAATAAATGGTGCTGGAAAAATTGGAGAGCTATGTGTAGAAGAATGAAACTCCACCATTCTCTTAGACCATACACAAAGATAAACTCAAAATGAATAAAAGACCTCAATGTGAGGCAGGAATCCATCCGAATCCTAGAGGAGAACATAGGCAGTAACCTCTTCGACATCAACCACAGCAACTTCTTTCAAGATATGTCTCCAAGGGCAAAGGAATCAAAAGCAAAAGTGAATTTTGGGGACTTCCTCAATATCAAAAGCTTCTGCACAGCAATAGAAACAGTCAAAAAACAAAGAGGCAGCCCAGGAAATGGGAGAAGATATTGACAAATGACAATATAGGCAAAAGGCTGATATCCAGGGTCTATAAAGAACTCCTCAAACTCAACACACACAAAACAGATAATCATGTCAGAAAATGGGCAGAAGGCATGAACAGATGCTTCTCCAATGAAGACATATGAATGGCTAACAGACACATGAAAAAATGTTCATCAACGCTTAAAAGTAGTGGTCTTGGGGGGAGACAAGATGGCGGGGAAGTAGGAGGAGGTGCCTTTTCAACCTGTACCCTAAAGTGAGCTGCTTACCTACCAAAGAACTCTGATCACCCATGAAATCAGCCTGAGATCATAATTATACACGTCTGGATCTCTATGGGGGTCAGAAGACGCCAGTGGGCAGGTAAAGCGGAGTGGGAACGTAGGACTGATATCAGAAGAGAAACAAAATGGGGAGGGAGCCACCAGAGGCGACTGATTGGAAAATAATACCCCAATACGAGAGTGCCCTGTGACTGGGGACCAGCATTAACTTGGACTCTGGTTGAAAGCACTCAAAATAGCAAAGGATCGTGGGGGGAAATTGTGGGAATCGGGGCGGCTAGGGACAGGGGCTTAAGTCCCCAGACCCAGGACAGCCTCCCCTGGCGCTGAGCCAGAGAGTGTGGCGGAGAAACCAGGTCTTGGTCCCTGAGCCGCCAGCGCGCCAGAGAACTAGTGGAGTCCATCTCCCTTGAGGGGCTGGGAGCCACGCCAGCCGGCAGAAAGTGCACCATGCCTGAGATACGCCCGCACTCGCGCGCCTCTCCCTCCCCTGAGAGAGGTGCATGAACACCCACCCTGGTGCTCTGGGATCCGCGCTGTCAAAGAGCTGGAGACAGCCACACCCCACAACCTCCCCTGGGAGAGGTGCGAGCAAGCCCTGCACCCTTAGACCTGGAAAGACCAGGCAGTCCCATCCCCGGCCAGCGGGAAAATCTCAGTGTGCAATCGCTGCTTGGAACCTCTCTGGCTGTCTGGTGCTGCCCAGACAGCCGCCGCTGCCGTGGTATTGCATACAAGCAGGAGATCCTGCGTCCCCAGGGACCGTGACTCAGAACCTGCTCTGCCAGCGGCCCAGCGGCTGCAGCACCTGTAGGGGAGCAGACTGAGGCTTCTCTCTGAGAGGGAAGTCGGGGTGCAGTTTGTTTTCCTCTAAACCTCCAAAAACCATCAAAAGCTGTCAAGGCGAGAGAAAAGAAGTGAACAAACATAAAAACCTCCAGAGAACAAAAGCCTGAAAAAACTGTTTTCCTCAGAGCCCACCCCCTTGAGGGGGGCTGGAGGACTTAACTCAGGGAACATCACTGACTGAAAACCCACGTGGCAGCCCCCTCCCCCAGAAAACAAATCAGGAAAGAAAAAAAAAAAAGACTACAAGAGAACAACCACCACTACTTCATAGATACAACTTTTACTTTTAACTCATTCCCACTATTCTGGTTCATTTTTTTTATATAGATAATTTTTTAACCTATTTACCATCACAGTATGATGTCCAATACATCAAATTCCATAATAAACTTCTAACCTGAATTTTTTGATACATACACATGTGTTTTTCTTTTGCTTTTATATTTTTTTAATTTTTTAAAAAAATTTTAGCTTAGTTTAGTCCAGTTTATTCCTTTTTTATTTTTATTTTCTAATATTCATATAGAGTTAAACTTCAAGGTAACCCCCTTTCTCCAATCAATGCTAACCCTATAGGTAAACCAATTTTTATTCCCCCTTTTATCTTAGGAAAGTTGACTCCTTTAACAAAGATATCAAGATAACATACAGGAAGAATCAAAATAACCTTCCTCACCCACACTGAGAATCTATAACCATGCTCTCATCTTTTTCTTCTGCCAGTGCCTCTGTGTATTTATGTTTGTCCTGATAGTATATAAATATTATACTTGGTGTTCTTTTTGACGAGGTTCTTACTTTTTTTGCTTATATATATATATTTTTTTTCTCTCGTCATATAATTTTATAAGTCTTTTTGTTTGTCTATTTTTGTTCGTATATGTCATAAATCTTACCCTGGGGCCCATTTGGGCTGAACCTTCTCTTTTATCTTCCCTTTTTTTCCTGTCTCTCTCTCTCTTTTTTCTTTTTCATTTCTTTTTTCTCTCGTTTGGGTGGGGAATCCTGAGTGCTCAGAAGTGTTCCAGGGTGCACGTTGACTGCACCACGGTCGATACATCCAGCTACATCTGTCCAGTCATCTCTCACCAAAATGACTAGGAGGAGGAATCCCCAACAGAAGAAAAATACAGAGGATGGGCCTTCCACAACAGAGCTAACGGCTATCAACATAGACAATATGTCGGAAAGAGAATTCAGGCAAACAATTATCCAGGCAATACCTAGGTTGGAGAAAGCCATGGATGACCAAACGGAATTGATTAAGTCAGAATTGAAAGCGACAAGGGATGATGTTCATAATGTTAGGGCAGAGCTGAAGGCCACCAGGGATGAGGTTCACAATGATCTCAATGAGTTCCAATCTACTCTAAATTCTCTAAAAGCTAGGGTAACTGAGACAGAAGATAGCATTAGTGATCTGGAGGACAAACAGATAGAGAGAAAGGATCAGGAGGAAGCATGGAACAAACAGCTTAGAAGCCACGAAAACAGAATCAGGGAAATAAATGATGTCAGGAAACGTTCCAACGTCAGAATTATTGGAATCCCTGAAGGGGAGGAGAAAGAAAGAAGTCTAGAAGATATAGTGGAACAAGTTCTTCATGAAAATTTTTCCAATCTTGCGAATGGAACAAGTGTTCATGTACTAGAAGCAGAAAGGTCCCCCCCCAAGATTATAAATTCCAAAAAAAATCCAGGCACCTCATAGTAAAATTGAGGAATCATAATTGTAGATACAATCTCTTGAAAGCTGCTAGGACAAAGAAGCTCCTTACCTACAGAGGAAAGCCCATCAGAATAACGTCAGACCTGTCCACAGAGACCTGGCAAGCCAGAAAGGGCTGGCAAGATATATTCAGGGCACGAAATTAGAAGAACATGCAGCCAAGAATACTTTATCCAGCAAGACTGACATTCAAAATGGATGGAGAGATAAAGAGTTTCCAAGACTGGCAAGGCTTAAAAGACTATGCAACCACCAAGCCAACACTGCAGGAAATATTAAGGGGGGTTCTATAAAAGAGGAAAAACCCTAAGAATAGCATTGAACAGAAATATAGAGACAATCGACAGAAAGAAAGACTTCAAAGATAACACAATGTCATTAAAAACGTAACTCTCAATAATCACTCTCAATGTGAATGGCCTAAATGCGCCCATAAAACGACACAGGGTTGCAGATTGGATAAAATGACAGGACCCATCCATATGTTGTCTACAAGAGACCCATTTTGAACCTAAAGATACACCCAGACTGAAAGTGAAGGGATGGAGAAGAATCTTTCACGCCAATGGGCCTCAAAAGAAGGCCGGGGTAGTGATTCTCATATCAGATAAATTAGATTTTAAACTAAAGACGGTAGTCAGAGATACAGAAGGACACTACATAATTCTTAAAGGGACTATCCACCAAGATGATCTAACAATTGTAAATATCTACGCCCCCAATATGGGAGCAGCCAATTACATAAGAAAACTATTAATCAAGATAAAGAGTCATATTGATATGAATACATTAATAGTAGGAGATCTTAATACGCCTCTCTCAGAAATAGACAGATCATCGGAGCAGAAAATCGATAAAGAAATAAGAGCATTGAATGACACATTGGACCAGATGGACCTCATAGGTATATACAGAACATTCCACCCTAAAACAACAGAATACTCATTCTTCTCAAGTGCACATGGAACCTTCTCCAGAATAGACCACATACTGGGTCACAAATCAGGGCTCAACCGATACCAAAAGTCTGAGATAATTCCCTGCATATTCTCAGATCACAATGCTTTGAAACTGGAGCTCAATCACAAGGAAAAGTTCAGAAGGAACTCAAACACCTGGAAGCTAAATACCACCTTGCTTAAGAATGCTTGGATCAACCAGGAGATCAAAGAAGAACTTAAACAATTTATGGAAACCAATGAGAATGAAGACACTTCACTCCAAAACCTGTGAGATACAGCAAAGGCAGTCCTAAGGGGGAAATACATAGCCATCCAAGCCTCCCTCCAAAAAATTGAAAAATCCAGAATACACCAGCTGCCTCTACAACTTAAAGAACTGGAGAATCAAAAACAAATCAAACCAACCCCACACATAAGAAGGGAAATAATCAAGATTAGAGCAGAGATCAATGAGGTAGAAACCAGAGATACAGTAGAATGTATCAATGAAACTAGAAGCTGGTTTTTTGGAAGAATCAATAAGATCGATAAACCATTGGCCACACTAATCCAAAAGAAAAGAGAGAAAGCCCAAATTAATAAAATTATGAATGAAAAGGGAGAGATCACAAATAACACCAAGGAAGTAGAAACAATCATCAGAAGTTATTATCAACAGGTATATGCCAATAAGCTAAGCAATCTAGATGAAATGGAAGCATTCCTTGAAAACTATAAACTCCCAAAACTGAACCAGGAAGAAATTGACAACCTGAATAGACCGATATATAGTAACAAGATTGAAGTAATGATCAAAAACCTCCCAAAAAACAAGAGCCCAGGACCCGACGGATTCCCTGGGGAATTCTATCAAACGTTCAAAGAAGAAATAACACCTATTCTCCTGAAGCTGTTTCAAAAAATTGAAGCAGAAAGAAAACTTCCAGACTCTTGTTATGAAGCCAGCATTACCCTGATCCCCAAACCAGGCAAAGACCCTACCAAAAAGGAGAATTTCAGACCAATATCACTGATGAATATGGATGCCAAGATTTTAACAAGATCCTAGCAAACAGGATCCAACAGCACATTAAAAAGATTGTCCACCATGACCAGGTGGGATTCATCCCTGGGTTACAAGGATGGTTCAACTTTCACAAATCAATCAATGTGATAGAACAAATCAATAAGAGAAGAGAGAAGAACCACATGCATCTCAATTGATGCAGAAAAAGCACTTGACAAAATCCAACATCCGTTCCTGCTTAAAACACTTCAAAGTATAGGGATAGAGGGAACATTCCTGAACTTTATCAAATCTATCTATGAAAGACCCACAGCAAATATCATCCTCAATGGGAAAAAGCTTGCCGCCTTCCCGTTGAGATCAGGAACATGACAAGGATGCCCACTCTCACCACTCTTGTTCAACATTGTATTAGAAGTCCTAACAACAGCAATCAGACAACAAAGAGAAATAAAATGTATCCAGATTGGCAAGGAAGAAGTCAAACTCTCTCTCTTCGCAGATGACATGATTCTTTATATGGAAAACCCGAAAGACTCCACCCCCAAACTACTAGAACTCATACAGCAATTCAGTAATGTGGCAGGATACAAAGTCAATGTCCAGAAATCAGTGGCTTTCTTATACACTAATATTGAAAATAAAGAAAGGCAAATTAGAGAATCGATTCCATTTACTATAGCACCAGAACCATTAGATACCTCGGAATAAACCTAACCAAAGAGGTTAAAGATCTGTACTCAAGGAACTACAGAACACTCCTAAAAGAAATTGAAGAAGACACAAAAAGATGGAAGACCACTCCATGTTCTTGGATCGGAAGAAAAACATCGTTAAAATGTCTATACTGCCCAGAGCAATCTATACTTTTAATGCCATTCCAATCAAAATTCCACCAGTATTTTTCAAAGAGCTAGAGCAAATAATCCTAAAATTTGTATGGAATCAGAAGAAACCCCGAATTGCTAAGGAAATGTTGAAAAACAAAAATAAAACTGGCGGCATCACGTTACCTGATTTCAAGCTTTACTCCAAAGCTGTGATCACCAAGACAGCATGGTACTGGCATAAAAACAGACACATGGACCAGTGGAACAGAGTAGAGAGCCCAGATATGGACCCTCAACTCTATGGTCAAATAATCTTTGACAAAACAGGAAAAAATATCCAGTGGAAAAAAGATAGTCTCTTCAAAAAATGTTGCTGGGAAAACTGGACAGCCATATGTAGAAGAATGAAACTCGACCATTCTCTTACACCGTACACAAAGATAAACTCGAAATGGATAAAAGACCTCAACGTGAGAAAGGAATCCATGAGAATCCTCGAGGAGAACATAGGCAGTAACCTCTTTGATATCAGCCACAGCAACTTCTTTCAAGATATGTCTCCAAAGGCAAAGGAAACAAAAGCGAAAATGAACTTTTGGGACTTCATCAAGATCAAAAGCTTCTGCACAGCAAAAGAAACAGTCAACAAAACAAAGAGGCAACCCAGGGAATGGGAGAAGATATTTGCAAATGACAGTACAGACAAAAGGTTGATATCCAGGATCTATAAAGAACTCCTCAAATTCAACACACACAAAACAGACAATCATATTAAAAAATGGGCAGAAGATATGAACAGACACTTCTCCAATGAAGACATACAAATGGCTACCAGACACATGAAAAAATGTTCATCAACACTAGCCATCAGGGAGATTCAAATCAAAACCACATTGAGATACCACCTCACACCAGTTAGAATGGCCAAAATTAGCAAGACAGGAAACAACGTGTGTTGGAGAGGATGTGGAGAAAGGGGAACCCTCTTACACTGTTGGTGGGAATGCAAACTGGTGCAGCCACTTTGGAGAACAGTGTGGAGATTCCTCAGGAAATTAAAAATAGAGCTTCCCTATGACCCTGCAATTGTACTACTGGGTATTTACCCCAAAGATACAGATGTAGTGAAAAGAAGGGCCATCTGTACCCCAATGTTTATAGCAGCAATGGCCACGGTCGCCAAACTGTGGAAAGAACCAAGATGCCCTTTAACGGATGAACGGATAAGGAAGATGTGGTCCATATACACTATGGAGTATTATGCCTCCATCAGAAAGGACGAATACCCAACTTTTGTAGCAGCATGGACAGGACTGGAAGAGATTATGCTGAGTGAAATAAGTCAAGCAGAGAGTGTCAAGTATCATATGGTTTCACTTATTTGTGGAGCATAACAAATAATATAGAGGACAAGGGGAGATGGAGAGGAGAAGGGAGTTGAGGGAAATTGGAAGGGGAGGTGAACCATGAGAGACTATTGACTCTGAAAAACAACCTGAGGGTTTTGAAGGGGCGGGGGATGGTAGGTTGGGGGAACCAGGTGGTGGGTATTAGGGAGGGCACAGATTGCATGGAGCACTGGGTGTGTTGAAAAAACAATCAATACTGTTATGCTGAAAATAAAAAAAAATGTTCATCAACACTAGCCATCAGGGAGATTGAAATCAAAACCACATTGAGACACAACTTTACACCAGTTAGTTTGGCCCAAATTAACAATAAACAATAAACAATAACAATAAACAAAAATAACAATAAACAACATGTACTACAGAGGATGTGGAGAAAGGGGAACCGTCTTACAACTGTTGGTGGGAATGCAAGTTGCCTTAGCTGCTTTGGAAAACAGTGTGGAGATTCCTTAAGAAATTAAAAATAGAGCTTTCCTATGACCCTGCAATTGCAGTACTGGGTATTTACCCCAAAGATACAGATGTAGTGAAATGAAGGGCCATCTGTACCTCAATGTTCATAGCAGTGATGGTCAGTCTCCAAACTGTGGAAAGAACCAAGATGCCCTTCAATGGATGAATGGATAAGGAAGATGTGGTCCATATACACTATGCAGTATCATGCCTCCATCAGAAAGGTTGAATACCCAACTTTTGTATCAACATGGACGGGACTGGAGGAGATTATGCTGAATGAAATAAGTCAAGCTGAGATAGTCAATTATCTTATGGTTTTGCTTATTTGTGGAGCATAAGGAATAACACGGAGGACATGGGGAGTTGGAAAGGAGAAGGTAGTTGGGGGAAATTGGAGGGTTAGATGAACCATGAGAGACTGTGGACTCTGAAAAACAATCTGAGGGTTTTGGAGGGGAGGGCGGTGGGAGGCTGGGTGAGCCTGGTGGTGGGTATTAGGGAGGGCACATACTGCGTGGAGCACTGGGTGTTTTGCATAAACAATGAATTCTGGAACACTGAAAAGAAATATGAAAATAAATAAAAATTTTTAAAAAGGAGTAATGCACCACTAGAAATGACTGGTGGAGGCTTAGTCTTTTTTTTTTTTTTTTTTTTTTTTTTGGAAACGTTCTTAGGATGTTTCTGAGTGCTAGGAACACATAAGCAACCCATGTCCCCCTTACACTTAAGTGACCTGGACTCTACCAGCCTCCACATTGGCTCCAGAAGCAGCTCCCTCAAATCAGCTCAGACATCATCCATCTTATGTTTGCATGCCTCCCATTTTCCAAGTTCCCTTGAAGTTCATTTCGACCCGCAGAGGAAACTTCCTCATGGTTCCCATCTGTGTATGCCCAGGTGCTATGAGCACACTCTGATTACTGAGCTCAGCCCAGGAGCCACAGTTCTAGGCACTTCCCCTAGAATCTCAGTTGGAGTCAAATGTAGACACCAGATCACTGGCATTTGCACCACATCTACACCCCCACTCCACATCCCTGCCGCTAAGATGGACCATAGCCCAGGAGGGGCCATCCAGGAATATCAGCTTCCAACTTCATTCTGACCCCCAGTGTCCAATTTATCAGAAGGTCACTACTGAGTCTTGGAAGTGGCCCCATTCTTCATACCCACACAGACCTTAGAGTCTCCAAGATGCACCTGTTCCCACCTCTCTCCCACTGCGCCTTACTCTGTGCATACACCCATGCACCTAAAGCACCCAATGTGAATCCCACATTTCTCCCCAATTCCTGCAGTCCTTCTTTGGTCAGAATGGAACCCACAGCCTGGCCACTCATACCATTCTGGCCCCTGCTCTGACCCCAAATCTACTCCCGAAGATACAGGGAATCATATCCTGCCTCTGGAGTCACTCTACCCTTCTTGCATGGTCTTGTCACATTTGTTCTTCTAAGGACTGCATCACAGCCAAATCTGTCCTGGATCAACAGCTGTTTTTCTGGTCACAGTCTGAAGCCATAACATCAGGGGCCAACCTCAAATTTAGCAAAAATCTGAAAAATTGTTCTCTGCCAATGCTTTATGCAGAAATACCTGTGAACAGACACATAGATTGTTTATTCCTTCCAATCAGAAGGTGCTGAACCTTGGTCCTCCACTTTGGTTCTAAAGATTAGTACGTCTGAACAAGTTGTTGAGGACAGGCAGGTTATGCTCAATGTCAACTCTGCATGCTTAACCAACATATTCTCAGAGCCGTGGAGACCCCAACCTCAGGAGAATGTGACGGATTGTAAGGGATAGTAGTGGCTCTAAAACAGGCTGCCCTTGACAATCACCCAGGGGTTGTCTTTTGTAAATCAGTTATTTAGAAATAATAACGTTTGTGTTTTTAATTTCTTTTTATTTTAAAAGATTTATTTGGCTATTTTTCAAATTCATACTATACCATCAATCGGGGAGATGAACACCTATTTCCCAACTACCCTTCTATGCCATAGTGGGTGGGTGCACAAGCATTACACTTGGGCATTGCGTGTAAGGCAGAGATATCCAGGAAGACCTTCATTTGAATGAAGGATCTCTCCACCTCATGGAGCTAAGCCTGCCTCTCAGTGCACTTCTTGGCTTCTTGCTTTAAGGCGTCCACCTCTCCTTTGAGGATGTAACACTTCTCCTTCAGCTGGAGGATTTCAGCCAATGATGCCACAGTGTTCATGGCCTTGGTCTCCTCCACAATTTCCTCCCATCGCCCCTCTTCATTTCATGCCATAAGTTTGAATAAAAGTCTTCAAACTACTGGCCTGTTTCATCTCCTAGGGCATGATGTAGTTTTATTCTCAGGAGGAGAATGCCCCCAAAATGAATATTACACAGATAGCAGGCCAAAAGGACCTCAGGCTGAAGGACATCGAAAGTAAGAAGAGACTCAGATGCTCACTTTTCTGCAGAGGTGAAAAGCATACTACCGTAGATTTGGGGGGCAAGTTGCTATCCCAGTGGCTTCTTAGTCCCGTGCTGTCCTGGGATGGAGGGCTCATGGTTTGGAGGCTCCCAGGTCTCCATGGCTGCACTGGACAAATCAGTGCAACGTTGAGCAGGTTTGGAGGTCTCATAATCTGACACCAGCTGGAAAGCCGAGTGTTTGAGTGCGCTGTACTCTAGGGAGAAGGAAGGATCTGTGTCCAAAGGAAACATGCTGAACTCGCTGTCCAGGTGCCTTCTTGGCCTAGTGCAGAGCTGCATTGTTAGTCTCCAGGTCCAAGGGCACACAGTGAATTTGCTGTCCAGGTGCCTTGTAGGCCTATCAGGCAGCTCGGTTTTTGGTCTCCAGATCCAAGCGCATACGGTGAACCCACATTCATCATACCCGCTTGGCCTAGCACACAACTGATTTTTTGGTCTACTGGACCAAGTGTCCATGGTAAGCCTGCTCACAACGTTCCTAGTTGCTTGAACACAGAGCTGAGTTGTTGGTTTTGAGGTCCAAAAGCCCATAGTGCACCTGCTTACCAAGTGCCTACATGGCATATCAGACAGCTGAGTTTGTCTCCAGGTCCAAGGGCACCTGGTGATCCTGTTGCACAGCTGTCTGCTTGGCCTATTGGACAGCTCATTTTTTGGTCTGGCCAAAGGGCACATGGTGAGCCCACTGTCTATTTGTCTGCTTGGCCTGGTGCAGAACTGTGTGTTTCTTATTGCCATTAAAGAACACATAGTGAGCCTGCTATCCAGGTGCCCTCTTGGCCTAGCAATGTGCTGTGTTGTTTCAGATCCAAGGGTATACGGCGATCCCACTCTCAATGTATGTGCTTGGCCTAGCTGAGGGTTCCTTTACTGGTCGCCATGTCCAAAGTCTCACGGTAAGCCTGCTGTCCAACTGCCTGCTTGACCTAATAGAGAGCTGTGTTGTTGGTCTGGAGGTCCAAGGGCACATGGTGAGCCAGTTGTTCAGGTGCCTGCTTGGCCTAGTAGAGATTTCATTTTTTGGTTTCCAGGTCCATGAACACATGTTGAGCCAACTGTAGTTTCCTGCTTGGCTTGTCACAGAGCTGTATTGTTGGTCTACAGGTCCAAGGGCACATCCTTATCCCACTGTCAAGGAGACTATTTAACCTAGCAGACAGCTCAGATTCTGGTCTCCAGGACCAAGGGCACAAGGTAAGCCTGTTGTCAACATGTGTCGTTGGCCAAGCTACGAAAAGAGTTGTTTTTCTTGAGGCCCAAGGGCACATATTGAGCCTCCTGTCTGGGTGTCTGCTTGGCTTAGTACAGAACTGATATTGTGGCTTCCATGTCCATGGGCCCATGGTGAACCAGCTGTGAAGCTGTCTCCTTGGCATGTCACAGAGGTGTGTTGTCGGTCTCCAGGTCCAAGGGCACCCAGTAAACTGACTGTCAACATGCCAGTGTAGCCCATTACACAACTCAGTTGTTGTTCTCCAGGTCCAAGGACACATGGGAAGCCTATTGCCAATATGTCCACCTGGCCAAGCAAAGATCTGAGTTGCGGGTCTCCAGGTCCAGGTGCACATGGTGATCCTCGTGTTTAGGTGTCTGCTTGTCTTTCCCAGATCTCCTCTCTTGGCCTCAATGTGCAAGGTCACAGGTTTAGCCCACTATCCAGGTGCCTGCTTAACCCACCAGACAGCTCGGTTATTGGTCTCCAGGTCCGAGGGCACTTGGTGAGCCTTTTGTCAAGGTGCCTCCTTGGCCAGGCAAAGATCTGATTTGTTGGTCTCAAGGTCCTAGGGCACGTGGTAAGCCAGATGTCTATACATCTGCTTGGCTTAACCCAGAGCTCCCTTACTGGTCTCTAGGTACAAGGGCACATGGTGAACCAGCTGTCCAGGTGCCTGCTTGGCCTAGTAGAGACATGATCTTGTGGTTTCCAGGTCCATGGGCCCATGTTGAGCCAGTTGTGAAGTTGCTTGCTTGGCTTATCACAGAGCTGCATTGTTGGTCTCCAGGTCCAAGGGCACATGGTAAGCCCACTGTCATGATGCCTGCTTGGCCAAGCAAAGAGCTGAGTTGTTGGTTTCCAGGTCTAAGGGCACATGGTGAGGCTCAAGTCTAGTTATCTGCTTGGCCTAGCCAAGAGCTCCTTTCTTGGGCTCAATATCCAAGGGACCATGGTGAGCCCACTTTCATGGTACTTGCTTAGCTTACCAGACAGCTCACTTATCAGTCTCCAGGTCCAAGAGCACATGGCGGACCTGCTGTCCAGGTGGCTGCTTGGTGTAATAGAGAGCAGATTTGTTAGTCTCCATGTCCATGGGAACATGGTGAAATGGGTCTTCAAGGTGCCTGCTTGACCTAGCAGACATCTGATTTGTTGGTCTCCTGGTCCATGGGCACATGGTGAGTCTGGTGTCCAGGTGCCTGCTTGGCCTAGTGGAAAGCTGAGTATTTGTCCACTGGGTACAAAGGTGCACGGTAATGCTTCTGTTGAGTTGAATCATTTTACTGATACCAGCTGGGATGCAGGACTCATGGTTTCGTGGCACTTGGCAAACCTGTTCTCTGGAATTCCCTGCCTTGTGCTGCACTGGGCTAGCCATCTTGTGGTATGGAGGTTCCTTGTGCACCCAGTGTCTGTGTGACTCATCTGCCCAGTGTCAAATGAAATCAGAAGCCTCCCAGTCTTTGGGTCCCTGGGACGTGCTCTGTCTTGAGTTCTGAGTGTCTCTTTTTTAGGCTGTGTTTGAGGATTGATGGTCTGTGGGCTCTGGGATAGCCAGGTTTCTGGGGAATTATTTTGTCCACTGCTGAGTTGATTCAGACAGTCCATGGACTGAGGGCCAGTGTTCCAAGGACTAACACGGCATACAGAGATGTGGTGAATCTTTTTCCCAGTACCTACTTGTTTTGTAAAATTCCCTCTCTGCCTGATGTCTCCAGATATTCCACACATTGTGCACATCTGGGTTGGCTGGACGTTCAGAGTACTCATGTGCCCTCTGCTGAGTCAGGTTGGAGGGCTTCATAGTAGTAGTATGCCCAATGTTCCCTCAGGACGTGGACTCAACTTTCCTGTACTGAAGACACATATGACCCCAGGGGTGTGGGGCCCAGCTGGCTGAGAATCCATGGTATTCTGGTAGCCAGTGTCCCCCTCCCACATGCCAAATGAGAATGTCTCCCTGAGGACCTGGGGCAGCCTTATAGTGCGGAATGGGTCTAGGTTTTGCCGTATATGGGTACAAGGACTCTCTGGACCACAGAGGGAGAACAATGTAGGTGCTAACATGATGGTGGTGTGTAGAGTATTGGAGAGAGGTCTAGGGCAGAAGGAGTGGGCAGGGGGCTTGCCATGGGCAGGGGCAGGGAACAGGGCAGAGAAGTCGAGGAAGAGAAGGAAGAGCTGTGACTGAACTGCCATCTCTGTCTTCACTGGACCCTGGGGCTGCTGCCAAGTTTTTATAACCTCCCTGGGACACCAGAATGCCTTCATGCGATGTCACCGCCATGGGATGTCACCACTATGCCCTGGCCAATCACCACGGATTTCTCAGATTGGCTTCATTCTGGTGACCAACCACAAGACAGGTCAGCTGGCCAATTACTGATGGATTTCTCCATGACACCCTGACTGATATCATCACCTGGAAACCATGTTTTAAAGGAAAAGAGGTAATCTGTGCTTCAAGAGGAAACATTAATATTTGTGTTGTATTTACAGTGATGGTCATAAATACTACAAAGTAAATGTGCCACACGGAGGCACCATTAATTAAAACACTGACATGGATATTAATGAAGACATGGGCCATTAGACCCCATGGAAGGTCACAGTTGTACGTAAGTCAGACAACATGGCAATAGAGAAATCGTTACTCTCAGCTCATCCATGAAAGTTTAAAAATAATTGGAGAATATGGTAGACATTATGCTTAGGACATTTTCCCACAGTAATCCTATGGCTGGTACGATGAATCTGTGTCACCAGTAAGGATCTGCTTGCCAATATCATAGTGGCATTCAGCTCTCATAGAAGGGGAACAACAAAATCCGTCCTGTCACCAGGTTCACAGTCTTCGTGTCCAGCATCGAATGAGAGAATTCTGTGGGGAAGAATTAAATTTTTCTCCTCCCTCAAATACAACTACATACTTATTAGATCATTCTGAACACTCAAGAAATCAATCAAAGGTGTGATCATATAAATGCTGCCAGGCTACATGTAGAAAAGTGACCACCATTTGGAAGGCAGGAGGATGGAGACTTGAATCTGGTGTGGTATAGCTGAGGATACAGTGGAGGGGAGGGAGTCTTCTTCAGAAAGATGCCACAAAGTATTATAAACAGCTGGGTGCAAAAACAGAACATTTTAAAGTCTGGATAAAGAAGATGTGGTTCATAGATACAATGGAATATTACTCAGCCACCAAAAAAAACTGACAACTTGTCATTTGTAAGGATGAGGATGGAACCAGAGGGTATAATTATAAGGGAATTAGTCAATCACAGAATGTCAAATGACATATGATTTCTATCATGAGCGTAATATGAGAAACAAGACCAATGACCATAGGGGAAAGGGAGAAAAAATAAAACAAGATGCATATAGGGAGGGAGGCAAACCGTAAGAGACTCAACACTAGGGAACAAATTGAGAGTTGTTGGAGAGGAGGTAGCTGCGACATGAGGAAACTGGGTGATGGGCATTACGGAGGGCATTTGGTGGAATGAGCTCTAGGTATTACATGGAACTGATGCATCACTAAATTGTACCCCTGAATCTTAAAAAAATAATGTTTTCAGGACAATTCCATAGCTCTTCCCCACCAGCACATAGGAAGATCCCATAAATTATTTGTTGAAAGAGCGAGCTGCCAGATGGAGCCGTCTCATCCTTGTGCCCATCCACAGGCTCTGGAGCTCAGGGGAGATATGAATAAGAGCAGAGAGGTACCCTTGGAAAATGGGAGTAGATGAGCTTCCCTGCGTGGACCATGAAGAGAAGAAGAGAATGGCCTTGGACTGACCACCAACCAAAGGGGCACACAGGAAAAAGCTAGCAACAGAATCTGAAACAGAAATCTGCAAAGAACTGAAGTAGAAGTAAATTACCAGAGAAGTGAAGAGAGGGGTCTCCCCAGAGACCAGTTACCTTTTGCCCCTAGACTGGTAGAGTAAGGATAATTCCAGCTGGATTGCCTTTGGGTTTTTGTCACTCTTAGACAAACCCATTCCTGTTATATTTGTATATTTTATGACTCATTATATTTTGTAGCGTAGTTGACACAATAATTTGTTAATGTCAGGTGAACATTATGATGATTGGACAAGTTTTTACCTTATATTATAATGACCAGAAGTGCAGCTACCATCTGTCACCAGACACAACATTACAATACAATAGATCATATTCCCTATGCTGTGCATTTCATCCCCGTGACTTACTCAACCCACCATGGGAAGACTGTGTCTCCTACACCCCTTCACCTATTTCTTCCATGCCCCCCTCACCTCCCTTCTGAGAACCATCTCTTTCTTATCTATATTGACATTCTGATTCTGCTTTTTGTTTGTTTGTTTACTCATTTGTTTTGCTTTTCAGAATCGAGACAGGAGTGAATTCCTATAGTGTTTGTCCTTCCTGACTTACCTATTTCACTTTAGCGTATGCCCTCTGGGACCATCCATGATCCAGAGGACACAAACCCCATCCTTTTCTAACTACGGGTAATTTTCCATTTCCTCTAAGTTGCTTAACTTATTGGCATATAGTTGTCGATCATAATTTCTAATTGTTTCTATTTCCTTGGTTTTAGTCATGATCTCTCCCCTTTCATTCATAATTTTATTAATTTGGGAACACTCTCTCTTCTTTTGGAATAGTTTGGCCTGTGGTTTATCAATCTTCTTGATTCTTTCAAAGAACCAGCTTCTAATTCCGTTGATGTGTTCTACTGTATCTCTAGTTTCTATCTCATTGATCTCTGCTTTAATCTTGATTCTTTCCCTGCCTTTGCCTGGGTTTGTCTTGATTTGTTGTTGATTTTCCAGTTCTTTAAAATGTAAAGGGAGTTTGTGTATTCTGGCTTTTTCAATCATTTTTGAGGGGGCATTGGATGGCTACATATTTCCCTCCTAGAACATAGGACTAAGGACTGCCTTTGCCGTATCCCATAGGTTTTAGACTGACGTGTCTTCATTTTCATTGGTTTCCATGAATTGCCTAAGTTCTTCTTTGATTTCCTGGTTGATGCAGACATTGTTGAGAATAGACCTTTGTTTCCAAGTGTTTGAATTCCTTCCAAACATTTTGTTGTGGGTGAGCTCTAGTTTCAAAGCATTGTGGTTTGAGAATATGCAGTGAATAATCTCAAACTTTAGGTATCAGT
This sequence comes from Martes martes, assembly GCF_963455335.1. NCBI lineage: Eukaryota > Metazoa > Chordata > Mammalia > Carnivora > Mustelidae > Martes > Martes martes. The sequence continues at coordinate 63,220 of NW_027666276.1, forward strand.
TGGGCCCTGTCTTGTGCCCTGGCATGTGGTCTATTCTGGAGAAAGTCCCAGGTGGGCCCAAGAAGTGTATTCTGTTATTTGAGGGTGGACTGCTCTGTATATCTATAAGGTCAATTTGGTCTAATGTGTCACTTAATGCTCCTGTTTGTCTGTTGGTTTTCTGCTTAGATGATCTGTCTATTGTTGAGAGTGGTGTGTTAAGATCCCCTACAATTACCATATAAATATAAATATGACTCTTCATCTGGTAAGAGTTGCCCTATTATGTAGTTGGTAGCTCCCATGATGGGAGCATAGATATTTACAATTGTTAGGTCCTCTTGGAGGATAGATCTTTTAAGAATGATACAGTATCCTTCTATACCTCTGATTACAGTCTTTGTCTTAAGCTCTAATTTATCTGATATGAGAGTCACAACCTCAGCTTTCTTTTGAGACCCCTTGGCATGGAAGATAGCTCTCCTTCCCTTCACTTGCAGTCTGGATGTATCTTTAGGTTCTAAAGATGTCCCTTGTAGACAGGGACCCTATGGTCTTGGTGGACCCTATGGAGAGGTCCTATTGTTTTATCCAGTCTGTACCGTGTGCAGTTTTGTGGGAACCTTTAGGCCATTCACATTGAGAGTAATTATTAAAGATTAAGTTTTTATTGACATCCTGTTGCCTGTGAGATCCTTGTTTCTATACATTGTCTCTGTAAATTTATGTTCTATGTCACTCGTCGTTATTTCATCTTAAAAAAAAAAACCTTTAATATTTCTTATAGTGCCAGCTTGGTTGTCATATAATCTTTTAAACCTTACCTGTCTTGAAAGCTTTTTATCTCTCCATCCATTCTGAATGTCAGCCTTGCTGGGTAAAGTATTCTTGGCTGCATGTTCTTCTCATTGAGTGCCCTGAATATGTATGCCAGGCCTTTCTGGCTTGCCAGGTTTCTGTGGACAATTCTGACATTATTCTGATGGTGCTTCCCCTGTAAGTAAGGAATCCCTAAAACCTAGCTGCCCTTAAGACCTCCTGTCTATAATTATGATTAATGAACTTCACAATTAAGTGTCTGGAGGACTTTCTAGACTGGTTGATTTTGGGGGTTTCATTTTTGCCTCTAGGGCATGAACACTTGTTCCATTCTCCAGTTTGTGGAAATTTAGTGTGGGGCACCTTCTTGTCCTTCAAGCTGGTAGAACAGAGGATCTCGCCGTTCAGCTCTTGCCCCATCTCCTGTGTGGAACGCTGTAAAGACAATGCCCAACAGCCAGGCAGGAGGATACAGAGCCCTGTCTGGCTGCCTTTGCTGGTCCACAGACCCAGAGAACTATCTTCCAGACACACCATTCCCCCGTATGTACACTCCTCCACAAATGAATGAAATGGGAACATCATATTCTGCTTCCAATCCACTGGCAGAGGTAAGATGCTCCTCAAAATCCTCTTTTCGCCCTGCCCACCATGACATTGGTGTGAACATAAAGGGATCACCAGGGTTTCCATTGTCCTGCATCCTCCTCCAGTCCAGTGGCAGGAACCTCCAAATATCCCTCTTTGCCAGAAAATCAAGAGGAGGGGACAGGGCTTCCCTGGGATAGCTCAGAGGAGTGGCTTGGCCTGGCCTAGGTTCCTTTGTATTAACTGATGGAAACTCCTGCCAAAATCCCTGAGGCATTGGGGGCGAGGTTTGGGCCAATGTTTACTGCATTTGAAAATGCCATTCCCCTGGGGTTTCTGGAAGCCAGAGCCCCTGGAAGTAGGCAAGCAGCAAGAGAACATCATTCCTTATCCGATGTCTCCAGCCAAGTAACTCTGGTACTGGACTACAATAGAATGTGGGTGCCTGGTTGTGGGGTTCCAAATTCTGTTGGGATCTGTGGTCAAGGAAGTGACTTCACTGGCTGAGATCACCTATCCTAGTCCACGCTGGATTATCACCTACACAAACAGTGCTCAGGGCTGCCATCTAATCATCTCCTTTCTGCATGCAAGTCCATATCTCTACACATGGACACCAATGCACCTCTATCCACAGGCCCCAAAACAAGGGCTGATTGCAGCCAGGGCCCCACCTGGCTTCAGACACTACTCTCCCCTCTTACCCGTTTGTGACCCTGGATAAGTCATTATCCCTGTCATGGGTGGTCTGCATCTTGTCTGTACAATACAGATGATTCTAGCATGGACTTCCTGCAGATGTCCACAGGCATATGTGGAGTAATATCTATGATATTAGATCTGTGGGGTCCCTTGTAGGAAATACCTCCAAGCACATTTTCCTCCTCTTCTCACTTTTTCTGAGTCTGATACTGGGCAAATACCACCCTATAGTCCCTAATGTGTGTGTGTGTGTGTGTGTGTGTGTGTGTGTGTGTGTGTGTGTTGCATGAAGAGTGGCTCCTGTGGGCACACATCTGTTCATCAATGCTCACATTCTGGAGTCCCAGAAGGTGACAGTCCCATCTACAGAGTGGTGGGCCATAGTTTCCTAAGACCTTTGGTTTTCTAATTTTCAAAAAGAGCCCTAAAGAAAGGATTGAAGACTTGGCCCTTGATGGTCAGAATCCACCCTTCCTACTATAGACTGCATATCCTGTGCTGAGAGCTATTATCTCCTTTCCAATGGGTGTCATGTGGATAGGGGTCCATTCAGTGGGTTGTCATGACCTGGGCTCCTCCTCGTACAAGATCGTGCTGGAATGCCTCCTGTCTATGATATCAATGCTCACCCTCACCCTGAAACCATCTCCCTGTCTGTAGCCCCTGTCTTCAGCACAACTTTTTCCAGAGCCCTCCAGTGAATGGCTAGGTGCATCCAATGCCCCAACTTTGAGGACACTCACAGAGAGCTGAGTTCATGCCTGGTTCAGCCTTCCTACCAGTCTGTGATATTGGACAAGGCACTAACCCTGCAGGAGTCTTCATCTTCTCCTCTCAATGATTACCTGAAATCCCATATCCTATTTACATGTTATTGTGTAACCTTGTGCCCTGGAGTGTGGTATGGACTTAGTGATTCCTTCCATTTCACAGAACATGGCAAAATGACCTAAAAGCCCCATCTGAGAATTAGTTATCAAAGCTCATTGCACATCCCCATGCTGTCTGTGTCCCGTGTTCTCTCTTAGATCCTCACACTGGAGTACAAGCCCCTATGTTGAAACATGGACCAGGCATGTGCATGTGACCTAGCCATGAGGGACAACAAGAGACAGAGGAACTCGGACCTTTTGAGATGCACTGAATCCTGCCAATACCGCTAAGTGTGCTCAAGTTCTCAGTGAAGGAGGTCCTGCCTTGGTGTTGTCAACAGCCACAAAGTACTGAGGGGCTCTGGCAGGGGCTCCTAGCTGAGCACTGCTGGATTGCTGTACTTAAATTCTCCTCTGAGACTGTGAGACAATGTTTGTTGTTAAGCCACAGAGGGTGGGGTAATGTGGTCACACAGCACTAGGAGCGGTTTACGGATACCATCCACCTGCCCCAGACTGTGGCCTCCTCCCTTTCCTCTCTGCTCCCCACTTCAGCTTCTTCTGATCACCCTGGCCTCCTTTCTGACCCCCACTCCGGGAACATCATATTCTGCTTCCAAACCTCTGCACTGTGGTTCCCTATGCCGGGCTAAATATACTCAGATTTGTGCAGGACTGTCTCCTTTTCCTGCCACAGGAATTCTCAATGTCATCATAGCAGGACCTTTTCAGACCCATCACCTGGTGGAGTTCAGGACCCAGTTGTAGTCCCTTGCTCTTTTCTTATGGAGAAAATGCTCTTTTCATTCACCTTTTCAGTTCACATTTGTCCATCTGCCCCTCTAGACCCTGAGCTCCTAGGGGGAGAAACTGGTTTCCTGATAAGCACTGAAACCACCTGAGTGGTCAGGGCCCAGTGGCTGCATGAACAGATGAGAGGATCCAGTCCACCACCGACCAGCTCTATTGTCCAAGCCCAATTGACTTTGGTCACGTGTAAGTCCTGTTGTTTTCTTTTGTTTCCTACATCAACTCTGTTCCACGTAGGGCTCAAACTCATGACACCGAGGTCAAGTACCATATGCCCTACTGACTGAGGAAGCCACGTGCTTCTCTTGTCATTTTTTCCTAGGATCTAGTGTCATAACTATTGAAGTTTCTTTATTTATACATGTTGTAGGTATATTACATATGCTGAATTACCAAATAACCCCAAATTATGGTCGCATGTTACCATAGTTTTCTTCAGGTAAATCTTCCGGTTGGAGACTAAGCTACTTCATGTGGACTTTTAGGAATCCAGAGTCCCTCCATCATGGGCTTTCTCACACCCTGGGTTGTCGTGCATGTCTGATGCTATAAGCACATGGGGAACATCCCTGACTTTAAGGTGTTCAAGTGGTAAAGTGGAGCAGAATCTCAGGCATGTCAGTATGATCTCAAGATCCCAGGGTCACAAAAAGAACAGTGAGGGCCTGAATGCTTCAGTCCTCAGATATCAGTTGGGAAAATCTGGCTGAAAACCACAAGGCTAGGTGCTGGCTTTCTGCTCTATGTAACCCTAAGCTTCGAATCCTAGCACAGCTGGGTGCTAGTATTCATGGGAGGACTCCAGCAAAACAGAAGCGTGGGAAGACCTCCAGCACCCAGGAGGTACAGCGTGAGTCTGTGCCACAGAAATCTCCAGAATTTGGATTTGGAACTCAGTCGCACACCTGAGAAAAAAATGCTTTGTCACTGGCAGCGTGAACACAGAGCTCTGACAGAAACCGATGAGATTAGACTGATGGATCGATTTTCTGTGAGTGCTCACTGAAGAGTTGGGGTGCAAATTTTCAGCTCCTTGGTAGAGAGTAGGGTGTAGCCATATTGACCCAACCTATTCATACTGCAAGCCTTCAGGGAGTGAAACAGAATCACATCCTGGAATCTAGGGTTGATTACATGGAGACCTGACTCTGTTTAGGAGAGGTGCATTTGCACTAGCTAAAGTACCTTTGAGAATCAGTGCAACGAGCCCTTCCCTCAGAAGACCATCAAAAACAACTCACTCCTGTCAAGTTTACTGATCACAGAGGGCTGCAAAGCTTCAACTTTTAGGGAAAACACTAAGTCGCATTCTTTGTATTTTTATTTTTTAGACTTGTATTTATTTTTTCAGTTTTTTTTTCTTATTTTCACCTCTTTTTGAATAATTTTCATTCTTTTATATATATGTATATACATATATGTTTATATATATACATATATATATTTATATACATACATACATATATACATGCACACACACCCATAGATAGATAGATAGATAGATATAGATATATATTCACGCTTCCTTTCTTTCATGGAAGTATTAAGATAATTAGAAATGCCAAATAACTAAACTGGATGCTTACTTTACAACTTTAAAATGTTGAGACCAAACTAGATTCTTGTATTGCATAAATGATGAGATTTTATTCTGCACGTCAAATATTTCAGCAAAATTTTTCTTCTTAATAGCCATTATACTTCAGCATGAAACAAGAGTTTTTGATTAGCTTTTGTATTATGTCGTCACAATTTGTACTATATCACTAAATACAATACAATATTTAGTGCATCTTACTTAAAAAATAAAAACATTTCAGTGAAGTAAGGAATGTCGAGATTAACAACATTCTGGCACCACCACCTACATCCAGATGGTGACTCCAGAATGCTGACTTGCCTTTGCAGCTGTACCACTACAGCATACTCTTACACAGAACTTGAACTCCAAACTGATTATTTTTATATGCTTCATGTCCAGGTGTGTGTTTTTTTGGCACTGAAGCTAAAAACCGTTCATGTGCAAATCGCACAGATCCTGAAGGACTGCTGTGCTAGGAATATCTCTGGATTTGTTAAACTGCAGTTAAAAACATTTTGCTAACTTTATTTTATGACTTGGTCTTCCCTATCATTGGCTTGTTTCTGCAATTGATGCCTGGTGTCACTTAAGTGTGGTACTTCCATGGGCATTTTGCCCACAATTTTCCAAGCTAATGCCTCTGAAATGGTGTTTTGCTAAGAACTCAGTGGATACATATACATAATCTTCTACTATTAGCTCATAATTCCACTGCAATCACCTTCCAAAACATAAATGTTCAAATAGAAAATATTAAATGTTTACTTCCATCAACTTTTTAATTCAATACCTTTCCTTTATTTTAAAAAGATTTATCTTTTTCTGACAAAAGTATCCAGTGAAGCTTACTTGAATCACCATAATTAAGTTAGGGTTAAACATAAATAATAGAGATTTATATTTCCTGGCTTAACTAATAACATTGAGCTGTAAATTATAGACAAGGCTTTATCAAAAATGAAAATGACAGGGGCGCCTGGGTGGCTCAGTGGGTTAAAGCCAAAAAGAGATAAAAGATAAAAGAGAAGTTTCAGCCCAAATGGGCTCCAAGGTAAGATTTATGAAGTATACAAACAAAAACAGACAAACAAAAGGACTGATAAAAGTATATGACAAGAGACTATATATATATATATATATATATATATATATATATACACACGTGTATATATATATATATGTGTGTGTGTGTGTGTGTGTGTGTACATGTGTGTGTGTGTGTGTGTATATATATATATATATAACCATAAGAGACTCTTAATCTCACAAAACAAACTGAGGGTTGTCTGGGAAAGCTGGTAGGGAGAGGGTGTTTATGTTAAGGACGTTGAGAAGGGTATGTGCTATGGTGAGTGCTGTGAAGTGTGTAAGACTGACGATTCACACACCTGTAGCCCTAGGGCTAATAACATATTATATGTTAATTTTAAAAGATGATAAAAAATAAACAAATATATGAGCATATTATTTTTGGCTCTTGAAAATAACATTTTAATATTTGTGTGTGAGGTTAGAGTATGAAGACTAGCCACCTTGATTTGAGAGTGAAAAGGGATAGTTCACTTTCATTTTGTTGGTGAGAATATAAATTGAGGAAAGATATCTAGAAATTCTAAATCCAAGCATTTAGCCTAGCAAAAAAATTACGTTTGCAAAGAGAACATCCTACTAACACATATGCATACCAATTCATAAAAACAATTCTTTACAGATTTCAAGGCAATTATATATATATTATATTATATTATTATATTATATTATATTATATTATATTATATTGTATTATATTATATATTATTACTTATATACAGTTTATATTATATATATATGACATATTATTTTAAGGAAATAATATGTTTTAAGCCAACATATTATTTAAGACAAATATTTAAGACATAAACATGCAATTGTCCATACAGTTGACCCTTGACCAACACAGTTTGGAACTACCTGAGTCCATTTATAATGTGGATTTTTTCAATAAATATATTGGAAAAGTTTTTACAGATTTTTGAAATTTAAAAAACTCACAGACAAACCACATGTCTTACTGAAAAATTAAACAGATTTTGTTGTACGAATACAGTGTATAATACATATACCATACAAAAACATGTGCTATTGACTATTTATGATGTCAGTAAGGCTTCAAGTCAACAGTAGGTTATGAGTAGTCAGTGTTTGGGAGGCCAACAGTCATACACAGATGTCTGGCTATGGGGAGTGTTGGTGCCTCTAATCCCATTGTGTGTGTGTGTGTGTGTGTGTATGTGTGTGTGTGTGTGTGTGTGACTCTCTTTCCTAGTAGACACTTCAAAGGAATTATCTAGCACTGCCACAAAGAGAGATCACCCATCATTATCCATTAACTGACTTGGAATAATATCCACAGTATATTTTATGTGAAAAATGGAGTGAAAATACTATGAACATTATAATTCAAAAGTGGATTTTTTATAAGATGAGGAAATTTTATCTATTGATAGTCTCCTGGGACAGAGCTTCCTGCATATTTGAGAAAAAATGGTTTAGAGTGGTGTAGAGACATGAGGGCCATACTCATTTAGCAGGTGGTTGTCTTCAAAAGAGGGCAGAGATTATGAACACAGGCATTTAGTTCATCAAGACGGGTTTGGACATATTGATGATGGGGTGTCAGCTCAGGAAGAACCAAACAAACCACTGTGTGTAACAAAATAAATATCTGAGTGATATCTGTTAAGAAGAGGCCAGATATTGGTGAAGGAAGTAGGGAGAAGAAAATGTAGATAGCTCTGTGATCAGGGTTGATGCTGTACTTGTGGGAGAAAATAAATTGTCATGGAGATTTTTTTTAAATTGTGCGATGTGTGATATAAACAATTGCATTCATCTCCTCAGTGAAATCCATAAGTTTTGCATAGTTCACCATGAATAAGAGTGTATGTTTCCAAAGTGTGAATGAGAGAATATGCTGAATTATGTATCCAGCACGGACACAGCCACAGAGATGCATAAGTGAGAGGAACAGAGACCAGTGATATGTTTGTACCTTGTGCAAAACTCAAAAGGGACAAGTGCCGGAGCTCTCCATACAATGCACCAAAGTGTTAACTGCCATTTGTTGCTTTATGTTCCTTAGTTTCAAATTATATATAGCCTAATATTTCATAACAAACATGTGCTGATAGCTAGGAAATATATTGTTTTCATTAAAAGAGCTGTGCTTGGGGCGCCTGGGTGGCTCAGTGGGTTAAAGCCTCTGCCTTCGGCTCAGGTCATGATCTCAGAGTTCTGGGATCAAGCCCCGAATCAGGCTCTCTGTTCAGCAGGGAGCCTGCTTCCTCCTCTCTCTCTCTCTGCCTACTTGTGATCTCTCTCTCTGTCAAATAAATAAAAATTAAAAAAAAATAAAAGAGCTGTGCTTATCCGGTGGCTTATTTAGAGTTTCATCCATACTGATTGCATGTGGATCATATGCCAGGTGTCATTTGTTTCTTGACTTTGAAAATGTTACTTGCTCAAATCTCCCATCATCCTGACTGGGGTGTCCTTGCAACTGCATGAGTTCAAAGTGTTCCTTACAAAGCCATTTGTCCTTCCTTTCTCTTGGCCCAGACATCACCCCACATCACAGCATGAAGGTGTCTCCACCTCCTCCCACTCCCTGGTAATACATCCTTTTGAGAGGGTGGCCCCACCAATCTCGTCCTGTCTGCCATCTGCACCCAGAGGCCCTAGGTGATACTGCTGGTGACAAATAGCTTCCACGTCTGAGCACTTGACACATATCTTGCCCGCCTCCTGACTATCAGGTCATGAAACGTCATTCGGTGATTCAGTCCAGCCAGATACCTAAGCCAGAAAATACTGCTTAGTAGGAATCAAGTGAGTAGCATCTTGATGGCAACCAAAAATAGCCAAGAACTCAGAGCTTTTATTTGCCATGGTAGTTTTTGCTTTTGGTTCTCTTTGCTCCCCTGCTCCCAGCATGACATCCCAACTAGAATCTCACCGATTCTCCAGAAACCTTAGTATGGGGTGCCCTGAAGGACAATTGCCTGTGCCTGTGAGTTGCTTTCTTGGGTTTCCCATTAAAATTTTGAGTAAAGCACATAAGCAAATATATTAATATATATTCTGTATATACCACTCTAATTTGGTCAATCTCTGCTGAAGATTTTATGATATAACAGAAAAAAAATGTGTAGTCTTATTTTTGCAGTCCTAGCAACAATTGTCAGTCTCAAATAATATTTATTTAAGATAATTTAATTAATAGAAAATGCTGAAAGAAAGAGGTAAAAATGTTAATAAGAGCTGTTCTTGGGTGGTACATTGATCTATAGTTTTTTAAAATAAATTGCATAAATTTTATGTATTTGGCATACATATTAGTCAGAGACCAGTCCAGAGAAAAAGAGAATACACCAATTATTTAAACAGATGCATTTGCTGTATGGAATTTTTAACCACGTATTTCAGAATTGGAGTAGCAAAAAGAAAGCACAAAGACATTATGGAATAGGAACGGTACAAAGGAGCTGCTACCCTCAGAGGTCAGGAAACAGAAGAAAGAGATTATAATTTTTAAACCATGAATACTTGCAGAGGGGCTTATGGCTGACCTATGTGGCTAGAGTTGAGACTGGCATAGAAAGAGCTGTGCACTTAGTGTAAGTCCTTCTGCGGCTCAGAGGGCTCACAGTGCTGCCATCTTGACCTCAGATCATGCAGTCATTGATGGTGTAACTGCAGGGAGTGCAGAAATGGGCAGGAGCCATCCTGTACCACTCCTCTCACCAAGATATATCCCTCTGAGGCTCACTTTGAGCTGCCCCAAGGATGGAGTTGGAAGCTCAAGGGGGAATGTGGTTGTCTGTTGTCTGAGATGACCCACAAATCCCAAAAAGAGAAGTATGGGTCGAAGCTTAGGACAACAACATAATACTTGGTGAAGAATATATCACTTCAATGGAAAAAAGGCACCCCCATGTTTTATTAAAGTCAACAGACCATTTAGTGCCTAGATGGGAATCTATACACAGTAGAAGATCATTGATGGAAGTCCAAGTTTACTTGGCCATTAACAAGCTAATTGGAATTAGCAAAATGTGATATACAATCTCCTCAACTGTGACAAATGTATAAAAATAACAACAACAACAGCTCAATACACCTTCACAAGAGTAGGAAATCTTGGGAAATTATGGTGAGATATAAAGTTTGAGGACTTGTCTTCCAGAAGCTGAGAAAGAGAGTTGAATTCAGTAATCGCTTTTACATTTTCAAAGCTCAGATATTTTCTGTTTAAGGCAGAAGCAGTTTGATCTTTGGGTGATGGTATTCCTGATTTGACCCATTTCTCAGTAAATGAGTACACACACGGAGAAGGTGATGATCCCTCGATTTGTACAGTGGTATCCATCAGGGTCCAGTAAAGAATTGGATTCCCTGGAATCATTCCAATGAGTAGAATTTATTGAAGGGGAGCAAGCATGGGTCTGAGAACCCAGAGGTGAGCTACTGCTGGAAGCCACTGCATCCCCCGGGGACAAAAAAGCAAGGGGATAATCTGAAGTGGAAGCGGTGACTCTTGGAATTCTACAGTGTGGAGGAACATTGCAATTGCGCTCACTCCAGACCTACAACCGGGAGTAAGAAGGAGAAATCCTGAAGCTTCCTCCAGGCTAGGCATATTCTGCCAGTGCTCAGGTGGGATAACCCTCACCTCTGGACATCTATGATGGTAGCCTTGGTTATGCAGACCAAGGCTATAGCCTTTCTGTGTGAAGGTCAAGGCAAGCATGAATAGAGATTAAGTTAGAAGGAGGATGATCAGCAAAAGAGCTCCAAACGGTTTTCCAGCCCACCGTTATAATGCAACTTGTGAATGAGTAGCTCTCTTTTTTAATTAATTAATTAATTTTTTATGAGTGGATTTCTGTATATGGGTTATGACTAGTTTACAGGATAAGAACTAGTTTGGATGACTGGGAGGTTTTATGTTCTGCCAACAGCCAGAATCCATCCAGATTTCACATATGTTTAAAAAATGAAATATCTTATCATATTTCCTGTGGTAATAATTATCTATTCATTTTTATTGAACCCACAGTGCCTATCAAAAATTTTACACATTTCTTGTGAAGAAAAACCACCACCTACATAATGGGGGACCCTAAAACAGGATCTTTGGTGAATCTCCCAATGGCAAGTGGCTTAAATGTCAGACAGTGAATGAGACAAATTATGGCAAATACAAGCAAAAGTAATAGAAACAAAATGCTAATACAAATCTTTTCCTTGTATTTTGTACAGAATATTATTAAGAAATGTGTTTGAGAGATGGTTAATACAGCTAGACTACATTGGAATGAAGTCTTTTTAAGATAAATTTTTATTTATCAGCTGCAATTTTGACATACCTTAGTGCTGTTTATTAAAGTATTCGCAAATCTTTGTCTTCTAGGAACAAGTGAGAGTGGCAATCTCCTTGTTCTTTACTTTGGCCAATAAAATGTGAATGGCAGTGTCATGTTCATTCCTAGGGCACTTGAAGACTCTCCCCACACTGCCACAGTTAGCAGCAATTCTGCAAAGAGTGGCCACTGTGCAGGCTCAGGTCCTTAATGAGAAGCATGCAGGGAATCATAGTGGCTAGGTCATTTGCAGCCACAATAATGTGAGTTTGTTTTACTGTAGGGTGATTTTTCTTGTGTTGTTTGGTAGAGCAAATGTTCAAAACAAAAGCAGCTCCTGCTTGCAAAGCCTGGCATCAACAAAGGATGTGGTAGCAATGATATGATCGAATTATTCTTCAATGGTGGCTTCATGGCTTGAGAAAATGGCTCCCACCTGCATACCTTCCCTTTGATACATATTTTATATTAAAAAAAAAAAACCTGAGGCCTGAGAGACTCTTGGGAATGGAGGTTATTTGTGTCTTAGCGGTCTGTTGGTGAGGTGCTTTGGGTAACACTAACCTCTGCACTGACGCCATCATGCAGTACCTTGGTTGGTGGCAAACAGTGGGTTCCCAGATTTATGCAAATTCTGAGCTTCACACAGCTCACACATCTGTGCTGTGGGGTCTCTTAAAAATAATTAAAAGCAGACATCTGGAAAACACTGATTCCTGAGGCATTCATAGCCTCAGCAATATTCTCTATGGACAACCAAGGCTTAGTTAAAAAAAAAGAGGAGTATTTTCCATTTTGTTTTAAAAGAAGCTCATTGTCCATGCATATGAAACACAAATATTTAAGTGGGGAGAGCTCATTCTGAATTTTTTTCTTACTAATTTCAGAAGCAGAATGATTTCTCCAGAAAAGAGCATTTGGCAAGATCACAGTAGGCATTGCACAGTAGGCAGGTAAAGTTTTATGCTAGCGTTGAATGAGACATTTTCTCCAGTCTAGTGGGATTTAGAAACAAATCAGTGGAAACAGAGTGGTGCTCTAGTGGAAGCATGCACATTGTTGCTCCAAAGCAAATTTATTGGCTAACTTTTGGGGACAAATTTGATGCCATGCTTGGTTTTTAATAAATGACCAGGAAAACTGAAAATAACCTTAATTCCTGCTCATTTTAAAACTCTGTTCTTTACAACTACCATATGATCTCCCTGATATGAGGAAGAGGAGATGCAACATGGGGGGTTGGAGGTAGGAAAAGAATAAATGAAACAAGATGCAATCAGGAGGGAGACAAACCATAGTGACACTTAATCTCACAAAACAAACTGAGGGTTGCTGGGGGGAGGGGGATAGGGAGTGTGGAGTGGGGTTATGGACATTGAGGAGGGAATGTGCTATGGTGAGTGCTGTGAAGTGTGTAAACCTGGCGATTCACAGACCTGCACCCCTGGGGATAAAAATACATTATATGTTTATAAAAATAATAAAAAACATAAATATAAATTCCAGCTGCTCAACACACCATGTTATATTAGTTCCATGTGCACATTATAGTGATTCAACATTTCCTTCCATAACCTGTGCACATCAGGACAAGCACAACCTTCAATCCTCATCTCCTATTTCACTTGTCCCACCCCATGTCTCACACAATTTTTATGGGTAATCTCAGTGAAACTGTTAAGAACACGTTACATTGAATAGATGTAAATAAACTTAGAAATTTAAGATAAAGTCTTAGTCTTCCAAATCTTTCTGGTAAACTAAAATTTTAAAGGTCAATGGTTAAATGAAATTACTTTCATTAAATATCTAGATCATTACTAGGTAAGATAAAACTAAGTTATTAGTAAATGAACATGAGTTTATCTCCTTTTGGTTCCCTTATTGCAAAGAAACTGGGCTTTCTTTAAACACATTTTGTGCTTTCCTGAATGATTATTTAATGAAGAAGCACATATTTCAGGAAATTATGAAATGAATTCATAAATTTCCCAACCTAAAGAATAGTTATTCAGAGTTCACAACTACTTTCCTTGAAAATGAAAGTTTCCAAGACTTAAGAATTCTAAGTAATGTAATGAAAGCTACTGAAAATAATAAGAAAAATAACTCAGAATGCAAAGAAAGTAAGATGTGTGTTTTTCATAAGTAAAGGAGTGAGGAATGGAAATTTATTTTTCCCCCCAGGGAAAAAAGAAAGGAATTTTGTTCTACAGCAAAGCTGGGTATCTAAAGAGGGTAAACTCAGGACAAAAATCTGACTGTAAAAGAGAAAGTTGTAAAGCCTTCTAAAAAGGGAATATTTGGAAAGGAATGTTATGCGTAGTCAGGAGGGTCTAAGATTGGAATGGAGAATTTTCCAATCAAAAGTAAGCTGGTAAAACATCAGAATTTGGTTTTCCTTCTTCAAGAGAATGAAGGATTTTGTGGATTTTTTTTTTAATTTTCTTTGGAGTATTGGCCCGCTTAAGTCTCTTTGACCTGGAACATCCCAAAGGATTTGCTCAATTAATTACAGCTTATTTGATATGTTAAATTACATGGGAATCATTGTGAAATAAAACTTCATACTAAGTTTTTTGTTTGTTTGTTTGTTTTGCTATTATAGTTGTAAGATTGTGGCACATGTAGATAAGGTCCATTCCAGTTCGACAAAACATGGCTCCTCATTGCCAGATGCAGGGCATCCTGATGTCCTTGTTACATGGCACCTGTTTCCCTTTGAGTCAGAGAGAAGAAGCTGGGTAAAGAATAGGAGTGATTTAAAGAAAGAGTCAGGGCTAAGGGAAAACCAAGACAACCACTTGGTTCTTCCCAGATCCTTGGCAAGCCCCATTTTTCTTGATTTTTTTTTTCATTCCTTCATCCACCATAGGGCATTTAAGATGATTCAAATGATACACGGACATCAGTGGGAAGCCTTCTAAAACAGTAAAAAACAAAAACAAAACAAAAAAAAACAAGAAACATGTTTACCAGCCATGTCTAACCTGTCAGGTCCATAATCCTGAACAACTTTCTGTCTCCAGAGGTTTCAGATCTCCTTCCTGTGGACCCTTTGAACACCTACAGCTGGGTTCACTCCACTGCCACTTAGTAGGATTTGCCATATACCCTGTTACTGTTTCTGTATTTTCTGGATCAGTTCAAGCCTTTCCCTGCCAAGAGGCTGATGATTGCACTGTGGTAAAGACCCTGTTAAAAAATGGGCAGAAGGTATGAACTGACACTTCTCCAATGAAGACATACAAATGGCTATCAGCCACATGAAAAAATGTTCATCATCACTAGCCATCAGGGAGATTCAAATCAAAACCACATTGAGATACCACCTTACACCAGTTAGAATGGCCAAAATTAGCAAGACAGGAAACAACGTGTGTTGGAGAGGATGTGGAGAAAGGAAACCCTTTTACACTCTTGGTGGGAATGCAAGTTGGTGCAGCCACTTTGGAGAACAGTGTCGAGATTCCTCAGGAAATTAAAAATTGAGCTTCCCTATGACCCCGCAATTGCACTGCTGGGTATTTACCCCAAAGATACAGATGTAGTGAAAAGAAGGGCCATCTGTACCCCAATGTTTATAGCAGCAATGGCGGTCGCCAAACTGTGGAAAGAACCATGATGCCCTTCAACGGATGAACGGATAAGGAAGATGTGGTCCATATACACTATGGAGTATTATGCCTCCATCAGAAAGGACGAATACCCAACTTTTGTAGCAACATGGACAGGACTGTAAGAGATTATGCTGAGTGAAATAAGTCAAACAGAGAGAGTCAAGTATCATATGGTTTCACTTATTGGTGGAGCATAACAAATAATATAGAGGACAAGGGGAGATGGAGAGGAGAAGGGAGTTGAGGGAAATTGGAAGGGGAGGTGAACCATGAGAGACTATTGACTCTGAAAAACAACATGAGGGTTTTGAAGGGGCGGGGGGGTGAAAGGTTGGGGGAACCAGGTGGTGGGTATTAGGGAGGGCACGGATTGCATGGAGCACTGGGTGTGGTGAAAAAACAATGAATACTGTTATGCTGAAAAGAAATAAAAAATTAAAAAAAATGGGTTTCTCCCTTGGGGCACACTTTCTGTGATCTCCAGTGACCAGGGCACATAGTTCACTGGGCAAATCACAGAAGCCTTTAGGAAATCCTTGCAGACTTCATTGAATTATCTCAGTGTACAACCTTTTACTGATCTGTTGTGTTGCATGCTGGTCTATCCAATTATTGTAAGTCTGCGATGTCCAGTGCTCAAGCCTGTCATCAACTGGTTATGGAAGTCTTCCTAGATCACAGTTAAAAGGATCCTCTCCTTCACAGTTTACAGCCTGGTGATTAAGTATTTGAGACACATCATTACAGGAAGTCCAGCCCTTGAAAGCCAGTAAAAGAGGGACCTTACTAAGTCTCCTTCTGTAAAACTCAAAGGAATTGAGCCTCCAGTGCACAACCCACAGCTACAGAAGTCTCCACCTGACACCTGGTCCTGCACGAACACTTGATATTTCTGAATCTACTTGGAAGAAAGTGAAATAGCTGACATCTAGTTAGACCGTGTTCACCCAAGGCAATGAATCAAGACTCCAAGCTTTGACCAATCATGTGATCCTTTACCTCTCTTGTCTTTTCCTTTATTCTGGCAATGGCCTGGAATGGTAACACCCTCATCTGTATTGCCCAGGTCATTACTACAGCAGTATCCTCTGGAATTTAGAGCAACCTTTTATTTCTGGCTGCCAGAAAATTCAACCCTGGTCTGAAATTACTCAAGCTAAATAAGACATTTCATTGGTTAACTTCCCTACATTCATGTTCTGAGTTAGAAGGGAACTATCAGGAAAAAGTGTGTTCCAAGATTCATGTCTTTGGCCGGCCTTACTTCCCTGGTTAGGGATAAATGTAGATGGAGTATGATCAAGACCTTTTCCTTCATTCTTTTTTTTTTTTAAGATTTTATCTATTTATTTGACAGAGATCACAAGTAGGCAGAGAGGCAGGCAGAGAGAGAGGAGAAAGCAGGCTCCCTGTAGAGCAGAGAGCCCGAGGCGGGGCTCGATCCCACGACCCTGGGATCATGACCCGAGCCAAAGGCAGAGGCTTTAACCCACTGAGCCACCCAGGCACCCCTTCCTTCATTCTTGAAATTGTTGCAGGACCCCTTGCCAAAGCAATGTCTGCCCAACGAGAATCCTTACACTCTGGCCAAAGGAGTTCTTGAAAATAAGATAGCCCTTGGTTATCTCTTAGCTGAGCAAGGCTGGGTCTGTGCTGCTGACAACAGCATGTGCTAAACCCCAATGAACAGTTCTGGGGGAAGTTGAAGCCCAATAATATCACATTACTGAGGAAGCCACGTGGCTTAAAAGAGCGACTCCTTCAGCAGGGTCTTTCTTACACATTTGTTTTTAATTGCTTTGAGTCTTGGAGTACATAGCCTCAAATTGCACTTCAAACATTGGGAATTATGTTGCTTATCATAATCAATATAATCTGTGTGGTGCTTTATATTTTCTCAAGAGATCTAAATGAAAATGCAGAGACACTAACCTGCATAGTAATGATCTTTCTAAGAGTGGAACACCAGAAAAATAAAAAACAAAAACAAACAAACACAAAAAAGAAGAAGAAGAAGAGCATGACCAGCTCAAAAATTGTAAGACTGCAGTGGTGACCTGTGAACATCACAGGGGTTAATCAGAAAGGTCAAGAACTCTGAATACTACACTGAGGAGCAACAAGTACTGTGAGCACTTCAGAGCAGTTACTGAGAGTGACGTTAATGCCTTCAATTTATATCTGTCAGTTAAGCTGAGAGTCTGATCAAAAGGTGGGGTTGTTTAAAGGAAAACCAAAGGTTCAAAATGCCCTCACACGGCTTTAGGTCCTAAGTTGGTTAGCTAAGACTTAACACCGACCCAACTGGAGTTTCAACATCCAGAACTATATAACCTTTAGCAAGCCCAGGTGGGAAATTCCTGGTCAGTGCTAGGAAGTCTACCAATTGGCCCCCTCTGTTTCCCTTAGGAGGGTGATCTTGCCTAAAACAATAGATTCTTAGCTGATTATGTTTTATTTTCTCCCTTGCTGTCTTATTTTTAAGATTTATTTATTGGTGGGAGGGTCAGAGGGAGAGGAAGAGCAAAACACAAACAGGCTCTGTGCTGAGCATAGATCCCTGTGCAGAGCTAGATCCCAAGACCCTGAGATCAGGACCTGAGCCAAAGCCAAGAGTGTGACACTTAACTGACTGCACCACCCACGCACTGCATCTCACAGGCTATCTTGGAAGTCTTTTCTTTCTTGTGGCCGTTTGGACCGCCCCTCTATCTACTGGATAGGATACTATGCAAGTCATTATTAGATCAGTTAATACAGCCCATTAGGTCTTAAAACTTACGGGGCTGCATTTGTCTTATTTCACACATTCTTATTTTGTGCATATACCTTTGTTTTCCTTTTATATACCATAAACGTTTACCTTTGCTTTCACCTGGACTGTGTTGAAGATCCCATGAAATTATGTCAGTGAAAATGCTTGCTGTGGAAAACATAACAAGGGTGAATTTATTCACATACTTATATTAATGTTCATCTTATCCTAAAAGTAACACAAGTATGATCACAGAGTCAGCCCCAAGGTTTCAGTTCTACCACTAACAGAGAGCAAAGCATAAACTTAATACAACCACTGGGCTATGTGTGCTGTTAAGTTTCAATTTTTGTGTGATCAGAGAAAAATAAAATGGAGCGTTAAGTTCCTCAGTGAGCATTACTTTAAGGGAGAAGTTCTTGTTTATGATGTATTTCCCTTGACACTTATTTCTCAAATGAATATCTCCCAAGGTCTTCTCATACAACAAAGCTAACGAGGGCATTTCTGTTCATGCAATTCTACAGTGGACGTCTAGTGCTGGTTCTTGGGGGCTTTTTATCCCTTTAGTTTTTGAGAAAAGCTTGTTCATATGTATGTCCACTGTACATGAAATCCAGGAACAGTGAGTGATTCTGAGGAGAAATAAAACATCTTTTCCATGATTTAGACCAGCCTTGGTTGAAAACGAACACATAGACACATATACACAGTTTATTATGCAAACTCTTACTTTGATGTCTGTATGTCAATTGACGCATGATGTTAAGATATTATTATTTGTCCTTTTTACAGTTTTTATTTTCATTCCAGTTAGTTAACTTGAGATTGTATTATTTTCAGGTGCTCAATATGAGGAATAAAGTCACTGTATGGAAAAGAAGGAGACATTGAAAGCACTTTACATTTAGCTTTTTAGGCTATTTTAACACTTAACATAATTATGCTAACATTTCCTTCTTGGGATTTACCCCCGTGTCTATACCTCCAACCCACTTCCAGAACACACCTGCCGCCAGCCCCTATGCAGAAATTGTCTTAGGGCCGGTCTCCCACTGATGACGTCCAGGGCGTGCCAGTGACGTCAGAGCAGCCAGGCAGCCCCTGGGCAGCAGTAGGGTGGTAAGGAGGGTCTGCATGGGGGTCGCGACAGTGGCGGGGTGGGAAGCACAGCGGGGAGGGGTGGCAGAAACCAGGGGGGTGCAGTGAGGCAGCGGGGGCAACAGGGCGGGGTGGTGGGAAGCAATGTCACTGGGTCGCAGTCGCAGCGGCGTTGGGGAGGTGCAGTGGGGTGGCAGTGGCGTTGGCGGGGCACAGTGGGTCAGCAGCACAGTGGGGGGTCAGCAGGATGGTACTGGGGTGGGGGTTAATGGTGGGGGATGGGCAGGACCAGCGGGGCGGTGGTCTCATGGTAGTGGGGCAAGGGGGGCAAGGCAGCGGCTGCAGGGCCACCAAGGAAGGGGCGGTGGCCTTGGAGACCCTGGCAGCAGCACCAGGCCGGTGGGTGCCGGGGCGGGGATGGGTGCGTTGGCAGGGCGGCAAGAAGGGCAACGTGGGGAGTAGCCAGGGGAGGCCTGCAGTGGCGCTGCGGGGATGCGCAGCGGGACCCCAGGTCCTGGGGTGCGGTAGCGGTGGGGGGCGGGGTGCGGCAACGGGGATATAGGGCAACTCAGTGGGGCAATGGGGCAGTGACGGCATGGGGTGGTAGGTGGGGCCGTGGGGCTGCCCAGGCGGGAGGAGGTGGCAGCCAGGTGATGACCCTATGATCGGGGGGCGGGACCGGTGGGGGAGGGAGCCGGGGTCCCCAGAGCCAGGTGACGGGGACAACCAGGCCGTAGTGGCACAGGGAGCAGTGGCGGGCCATGGTGGGGGAGCTCCGTGACAGCCAAGTGGGGCAGCCGTGCGGCGACTGTGGGGGGCGGGAGGAATCGAGGCAGCAGCAGCCGGAGTGGGGGTGGGACCAGCCCGGAGCCAGCGGCTCAGCAGCAGCAGCGCAGCAACGGGACGGGGGTGGTGGGCGGGTCCGTCCTGCACGACAAGGGGGAGGGGCAGCGGCTGTGAGGTGGGCGTGGTGGGCGGGCCCATTGTGCACGTCAAGGGGGCGGGGCAGCGGCAGTTAGGATGGCGTGGTGGGCGGGCCCATCGTGCACGTCAAGGGGGCGGGGCAGCGGCAGTTAGGAGGGCGTGGTGGGCGGGCCCATCATGCACGTCAAGGGGGCGGGGCAGCGGCCGTTAGGTGGGCGTGGTGGGCGGGCCCATTGTCACGTCAAGGGGGCGGGGCAGCAACAGTTAGGAGGGCGTGGTGGGCGGGCCCATCGTGCACGTCAAGGGGGCGGGGCAGCGGCAGTTAGGAGGGTGTGGGGGTGGATCCACAGTGCACGTCAAGGGGGCGGGGGCACAGGGCAGCCGCGGAGCCGCGGAGCTGCGGCAGCTGAGGTAACGGGGGCAGGGTGAGGGGCACAGCAGGGTGGCAGGGGTGCGTGTGGCGGTAACCATGTGATGGAAGTCCAGGGAAGGGGGTGGATGTTCAGGGCGGTAGTAGCCAGGGAATGGGCCTGGCAGCGGGGAGGCCACGGAGCAGGGGGAAGGGCAAGCCGTTCGGCGGTGGTGGCGTGTGGGGGGAGGCGGGACGGGCCGGGCATCAGCGGGGCGTCAAGGTCAGGGCGTGGTGGGCGGGGCCACATGGGCCCAGGGAGCTGGCGACGACGTAATCACACTCATGTAGGGGGACTGGACATGGGGGGTAGGGAGCAAGGGTCACCAAGGCAGGGGAGGAGGCCACCAGGCATAGTGGCACAGGGAGCGGTGGTGGGCCGTGGTGGGGGAGCTGTGTGACAGCCAAGTGGGAGACCCGTGCGGTGACTGTGGGGCGTGGGTGGCATCTTGGCTGCAGCAGCCAGAGTGGGGGTGGGACCAGAGTGCACGTCAAGGGGGCGGGGCAGCAACAGCAGGAGGGCGTGGTGGGCGGGCCCAGAGTGCACGTCAAGGGGGCGGGGCAGCAAAAGACGGGTGGGCGTGGTGGGCGGGCCCAGAGTGCACGTCAAGGGGGCGGGGCAGCAACAGACAGGAGGGCGTGGTGGGCGGGCCCAGAGTGCACGTCAAGGGGGCGGGGCATCAACAGTTAGGAGGGCGTGGTGGGCGGGCCCAGAGTGCACGTCAAGGGGGCGGGGGAGCGGCAGTTAGGAGGGCGTGGTGGGCGGGCCCAGAGGGCATGTACAGGGGGCGGGGCAGCAACAGACAGGAGGGCGTGGTGGGCGGGCCCAGAGTTCATGTCAAGGGGGCGGGGCACGGAAGCACAGCAGTGGTGGGGACACAGGGCAACAGTGGAGTGGCGGCAGCAGTGGTAATGGGCATTGTATGGGGGGCACAGCAGGGTGACAGGACTACATGTGGGGGGGCAGCAAGGTGGTGGCAGCGTGACGGTGGCAGCAGGGGGGGGCGTGCGAAGCAGTAACACGCGTGCCAGCGGGGAGGCAACAGAGCAGGGGGGGGGAAACAGCTCGACGGTCATGGCGGGTGGAGGGGCGGGACCAGCCTGGCATAATCGGGGTGTCAGTGTCATGGTGTGGTGGGCGAGGCTGCCGGGCTCCATAGGCAGGAGGAGGTGGCAGAGAGGTTATAACGCTCCGGGGGCGGGGCCAGCGGGGGAGGGAGTGGGGGTGTCACCAGGCAGCAGTGGTACAGGGAGGGGGAGCTTCCGTGGTAAGGAGAAGCTGCTGACACCCGAGTGGGGCAGCCATGTGGCACCTTTGGGGGGTGGGTGGAATTTAGGTGGCAGTGTGGGGGAGAGGGGGTGGGACCAGCCCTGAGGCAGCAACACAGGGACAGCTTGGCTGGCTTGCTGGGCCTGCTCATAGTGCATTCCAACGAGGCCGGACAGCAAAGCCCAGCAGAGGCCAGAGGCCGGGGGCACAGGACAGAGTGGGCGTGGCAGTAAGGGGGCCTGTGGGGGAGCACAGCAGGGTGGCAGCAAGCTGGTAGCAGTGCGGGGGTGGTGGACGTGCTGGAAGCCACACGCTTGGCAGCCAGGAGGCATCGGAGTGTGGTGGGGGAGAAGCTAGGCGGTAGTGTCCTTGGGGGTGGGCAGGACTAGCTGGGTATAAGCGGGATGTCCATGTCATGGCGTGGTGGGTCAGGCAGCGAAGCAAGGGCCTGGCTTTGCTGGGCTTGGTGCATTTCTACAGGGCGGGACCACTGATAGCAGCAGCAGCGGGGACCCAGGGTAGCAGCGGAGAGGCAATGGTGGTTGTAAGTGGGGGCGCCGTGGACGGGAGTGCAGCACGGTGGGAGCGGCTCATGTTGTGGGGGCAGCCTGGTGGTACCAGTGTGGGGAAGGCGGAGTTGGACTCGTGGGGCGGCAGCAGCACGGCAACAGGAGTAGGGAATCGGGAAGGCTCCAGAGGGGGGACAGGGGTAGCGGCTAGGTGGTAGCTGCAGGGAGGGGTGGGCGGGAACAGCAGGGGGCAGCGTGGCAGGTGGGTCATCATGCAAGTCAACAGGGAAGGGCTGCGTAGCGCTGGGCTATGAAAACCAGCAGCAAGGGGACACAGGGCAGCAGCGGGACATAGGGCAGGAGTGGGACACAGGACACCTTCTGTGTTTGGTGAAAATATATCTCATTAAGCGTGTGTCCGCACGCCTTTCATCCCCACTTTGCCATGAAATGCCTGTGACTGTACACGGTGCTGTGTCTCGTAGGGTCTTAGTGTCCGATTGTGAAAACTATCAAACTCTACTGGGTAGGGATTTGCAGAAATCATGGAAAAGCTGCATTCAAGCTGAACAAGAATTAATAAGGGGGGGCTGAGTGAGTTGAGAAAGATGAGTCTACCTTTGTGACTCTTGTTTGAAACATTGCTGGTTCTTTATTGTTTCTTCTTACAGATTGAGGGAAACTGTATCTGAAAATATCCACGATCTACAGAAATGTGATGAAATATTTCTGTGTGAACAAATGGGAGCATTTAACTTCTCTTCCTCCCTGAGCCCTCCATCATTCAGAAACTCTCAGGGAGAATTCTTTCTTCCAAGGTACTTAGGATTATTGGCGTAAATTCAGCACAAGCACCTTTTTCTTGTAACAGATACCGCTGGAAACATTGGTTATTTTACCAAGGGATTGAGTGAAATGTCCAATTTGAGAATAATGTGTATAGACTCAGATAATGACCAGACAATTTTCAGGAATTAAGGGTGACTTTGTGGAGCCCCTTGGCAATAGCAGCTTCTCACCTCGATGACACAGTGCCCAGGAGCCTTGCCAGATGAGTAGGGAATGTTACTTGTTGGCAGGTATAGGAACCTCAGGATATTTGGGGGACCTCGAGAAGAGGAATCCACCCAAATCAACAGGTCTGATGGGAGTATTGCACTTGGGTTTGGCCTAGACACACTACTGAAAGTTCACTCTAGAGATTGCTCATGAGAAGTTCCAGCACAGCACGATTTCAAAATCTGCATGGAACGGTCCGTCACTATGCCTGCCAGGCTTAGTTAGAATAGACACTAGGAAACCAAGTGTGCTTGCGGCTGCCTTCTTGCATCTAAGAAACCATCCCAAATCCGTTGAACTGAAATCCATCACCCATGTGGACTGGCACCCGCTGCCAACACCGCCAGGCATTTCTATGCCTCACAGTGGGTCCCATGAAGCTCTGAATCTGTTTAGTTCACAATCAGGTTTGGGGACCTCACTTTAGAGGCTGGCAGTGTTTTCTGATTGGGAAAATCCTATCAGAACTATACCCCAAATCGTCCCAGTCTCCTCTAGAAGCTGGTTGTTAGAGGGCTTGCCCTTTGGGTCAGTAGCATAGTCTCTGGTTAGGAGTGAAACAACTTCAGTCTCCAAGGTATAGGTTATATTTGTATTGGGTGGTGATTAGTTGTTGGTTTTTTTATTTCTTTTTTTGAGTTCCAGGGTCCATGAGAGGCATGTCTTAGAAAGGAAAGACCGGAGGCTCCTTTTAGCCAAATAGAGTTGTGAAAAAAGAAAGGAAGCAAGACTAACAGAGTCACTCACGTAGAGTAAAAAAGACATTGAGGAGGTAGAGTATATGCATATCTCCTATGGGTGTTCCGTGTCATTGAAGTGATGGGGTAGATGGATGAGAACCATGTCAAAGTTGAAAGACGATTCCAGAAGTAAGCATCCTTAGGACGGTCATGCAAAATGCAGTTGAAATAGGGTTTATGCAGATTTTCTGTTTTGGTTCTGGGAGCAGCAGGAACTTTATTTAGACTCCTGCCACTTGTTGCACATGGTGATTGACCTCTGGACCATTTCCTGGCCCACATCCTCCTGCTTGGGTCTGGCAAAGATATCATGGACCTCCCGGAAGCCAATTGACCATGCATGTATGATTTGAAGGGCTGCCAGCAGCAATGCTAAGTCTTTCACAAATTTCGAGATTCTGTGGTTTCGGCCTCTTTGAGCTTGTGCTCTCTGCTGGAAGGGAGGGGCACACTTTCAGTTTTGTGTGACATTGTCTTCCTGAGCGTGCATCCTGAGACCTAAACTAAATACTCTCCCTGTTTTTACAGGTGGTGCTTTGAGTCTCCGGTGAGTTGGCGTCGTTGGCAGCATCCAATGCATCTGGCCTCTGTCTCTTCAGTGCAGATTCAAGTGCAAAATGTACAGGAGTGTGACCTGTGTCATCTCCCTGGTGGATGTACATCACAGTGGTAAGTTGTCTTAGTTCAGAACCTCCCGCCTGGGTTGAGGTTCAGGCCTTGACTTGGGTGTCTTTTGCCGGCTTCTGTCTTTCTTCTGGAGGGAAAGATACCCTCTTCTTGTCGATTAAATTGGAGATACACCCTTAACCAGAATATCTAGAGTTTGCTGCTTGGGGAAAATTACTTAGTGGCACATATGGACAAGGTTCCTCAAGTCCCTGCCCCACACAAAACTTCTGAAATCCAGGTTGCCTCTGGTAGCATAATCCTGAGTTCTTGCAGGCTGACCTTATAAATAGACATCCTCTCAACGATCGACCTTCTTCCCACACTTGCTTTATTGCGCCCTTCCTCTAGAGCAAAGAATCCCGGGCATCTTTACAAATGGATGTCTGAGTTGACTTCCACACACGTTCTCTCTCTGTTCCTTTCTCTCTCTCTCTCCTTTGTTTTTTTTTTTTTGGAGGGGGGGAGTGGGAGTTGCAGAGGATGAGAGAGACCCTTCATCAGGCCCCACATGCCTTGCATAACCGGACACGGGGCTCAATCCCATAACCCTGACATCATCACCTGAGCCAACACCAAAAGTTGGTCCCTTCACTGAAAGTACCACGCAGGCATTCCTGGACATGCTTTGACTTTATGGAAGGGAGCGTAAGAACCCCCTCCTCTTCTAAAATCTTCTGAATTGGGGAGTATTTCCACGTCTGCAGTGGTCGCACTCCCTCTCAGGCCCAGAGATACGTAGCTGTTCTTGGTGGTGGAGAAAACCCCTTGGCTCCCACGTTCTCATCGACGGGGAGGAAGCCCTCCCTGCCTGATGCTGAACTGTAGAGGTGTTCCTGCCCTGGTCCCAGCAGGTCTTCCAGAAGAGCCCCTTTGTAAAAGATGAAATGAATTTGCCAGCCTCGGGGTTGCGCAGATGGGTAAGCATCTGCCCTTAGCTGAGGTCAGGATCCCTGGATCCTGGAGGATCAAGCCCTGCATTGGGCACCCTTCCCCCTCTTCCCCACTGCCCGACTGTTCTTGCTCCCTCCCTAGCTCTGTCGCTCTCAAATATGTGAAGTCAATAGAAATATTTCTAAGCGTGTAATAAATTTGTAAATCCTTTCCAATTTGTGAGGACAATATTAGTAGAATTAAGGACACAGGAGAGGTAGATCACAAACCGTGTGTTTGTTGAATCTTGTGGCCATTCATCCTTGCGATCTACATGCGTCGATAGGCTAATGTTTTCGTGAACAGACATCGATTACCTCGTGTTCTGAGATTCTGAGTTCAGCCTCCAATTGATGTTCTCATGGATCCCAGGCAGGGGTACTTCCTGGGATCCAACTTCCTACCAAGAGACAGTACCTGTGTCAGTTGTGAAAAAAGGAAAAGTCCCCCGTTCTTACTTGGCACAGTGTGCACGGCTGTGAGACCCCTCCCCCACCTGTTCAGTGATCCTGGCCTTTATGCAAGTACTGATGGATCAGAGCAGATGTGCTTGATTTCTAGCTACTGGTTACAGGAATAGCGCATTCCACATCTGTCAGAACGGGACCGAGTTGTAGGTGTTCGTAGTGTCTGAGTTTGTATCTCAGTGTCACCTCAAGAAATACCTTGGGAGGTCTTTGTCCAGTGATTTTCTGATGTGAGTGTCCAGGGAAGAGTTTCCCCCCGTTGCGTTGGGATCAGCGATTCCTCGGTGTGAGGGTGTCATTGCTGGCTAAGGAAGAAGGGATACCTGAGCCCATTCCTTTCCTTATCACACCGGGAGGATTTTCTTGTGTGCGAATCCTCCCAGGTCCTTCCTGTGTTGGCTCCGTGAGGAATGGGATTCCCATATGGATTTCATCGACATTCAGCCGCAGCGATGATGCAGGGGGTCCCAGGAGGTCCCTGCACCTTCGCTCCCGTGAGAGGGATGACGCGCACTCTGAGATGGTAGCGGGAGCTCAGGCCTGAGCCCCGCTGAAGCTTCTCCCACCAGGCTACAGCGCTAGTGGTTCTCCCCGTGTGAGTTCTGTGGTGTTGGGAAAGGGACACTTCTGGCAGAAGGCTCTGCCTCTGTGACGGGAGACACGGTGTCTCCCCTGTGTGGTTTCTGTGGTAGTGAGAAAGGTGGGCGCTCTGGGTCCAGGCGGGACCCCAGTGATGACAGACCCAGGTTTCTCTGCTCTGAGTTGTCTGGTGTCTCCAAATGTGAGAGATGTATCTAATGGCTCTCCCATGTTGACCGCATCAGTTGGGGTTCCCGCCGGTGTGGATCCTCGGATGCTGGCTCAGGGTGTGGCTGGACTAAATGCTTTCCCCTGAAGATGGCATTCAACCAGTTTCTGTCTGCCCGAACGTGCCCATGGCCTCGAAGGGATGCGTGTTGCTGCGAGCTCTTGTGCAGCAATCCCACCACATGGCTTCTACACCGTGGGAGGTCCTGGGCATGAATGAGAGCAGAGCTCTCCGAAGGAAGGGTCTCCCACCTTCGTTCCCTCCCTAAGGTGCCTCTCCGGTGGTCTTGCTGTGTACCGAGGTGAGCACTGCCCTGGAGTTTTTCTCCCATGCGTGTCATGTCTTCTTTCCTCTGAAGGGTGAGTTCTCTCGTGTCTCCCGAGGTTAGAGCCCCGAGTAAAGGCTCTCCCACCCTGGGGACATGTGTGTGGTGCGATCCAGGATGAACGAGCTCTGATGTCCTTGGCACCGGGGACACATGGCTGAAGGCTCTTCCACATTGTAAGTAAATACATGGT
Organism: Martes martes; assembly: GCF_963455335.1. Taxonomy (NCBI): domain Eukaryota; kingdom Metazoa; phylum Chordata; class Mammalia; order Carnivora; family Mustelidae; genus Martes; species Martes martes. The sequence goes on from NW_027666276.1 coordinate 90,752, forward strand.
TTGTCTTCCCAGGACACAACACACATGGAGTGAGGTGGGGGACGTGAGACATCTCCCTCCTGGGCCCCAGCATTGGCCGGGTTCCTGTGCAGTGGGAACCCTCTGCTAATGGCCAGAACAGGAGGGGCTGTGGAAGGATTGCTCCCTCATGTTCCTCCCTTCCTGATGCAACGTACGCATTCCAGCCCCTTCCTTCAGGAATCGTCTCTGCGTCTGCCTCTGCAAGCCCCTTGTAGTCGGGTGCCGTGTTAACTTTCCGGAATTCAGATAGATCTTTCTACATGGTAGCCTCACACCCACGTCAACTGCTGCTTAAATTTTAGATGTTTCCGTTCCAAAGACCATATACCCGTGAGTCGTGCTGAAGCCAGTGACTTTTCCAGACACTCGGGCGGTGGCTCGCCTTGAGGCCCATTTCAGCTGAGAAATGAAACTCTCCAGATTTCTGGTGGACAGTCCGTATGCTCGGGGTCTTGGAAGACAGGAGAGTGTGGGGAATGCTTAGCGTAGCCCATGTCCAGCTGTTGTGTGGAAGGCCAGGGTTCATGACCCTGAAGCCTCCCGTTGACTTGCAGAGAAGCAGACCTTTGAGATGCCCCCATGTGGGCATCTTTCATCCTTTCTAATAGGGAACGTATCGCCGTGAGCTCCTGGGTCTTCTACAGACAGAATGAGTCACGGAACACTAGGCGAAAAAGTACTGAAGTGCTGTATGGGGACTACCAGAACAGAACGAAAGAAGGAAAGAGGGGGAGGGAGGAAGGAATACAAAGAACAAAAAGATACTGCAGGAGAGGAAGGAAGGGAGTGAGGGAGGGAGGGCAGGCGGGCTTGAAAAAGGGAGATGAGAACCTGGTAGAGAGGCATTAGGGGAAAGAAGAATTTTGAAAGTGGTGAGACAAACATCTGAGAGTTAAGGTTTGAGCTTGATGACGAAGGGAAGGAATGGAGTCCTCTACTCAGGAGCAGAAACCTGTTATAGGGTCTTGGTGATGAGAACCTATGGACCAGACAAAGATGCGAGAAAAAGAAGGTGAGGACGGGATGCTGGGGCATTTCACATGCAAAAAATCAACCACGTCGAGGATGGAAAGAGGTGCCATGTGAGGGTTTCACTGCAAGAATCACAGAAGTGTCCTGTCCTTGGAGGACACAGAATGTGCAGTGGGTTAGGTGGATGGAGTCGGAAGAGTTGACAGAAATGGACCCATGTGGCAGGGTTGTTTCCACAGGAGCCCTACGAAAGACAGGACTGATGTAGGAAAGACGTTAGCGTTCAAGGCCGATGGTCAAGAAGGAAGTCTGGAGATGGCTTTGCTGGCAGGAGGTGATTTTTATTAAAGCACAGGGACATGGCCCGTGGGTAGAAAGGGTTTCTTCCTGGGGTGGTGATGTGAGGCTGACTCTGGGATGGCATTGGGGGAGGTCAGGCCAAAGGGAGGTTTTGCAAGAACGTTGCAGGAGGACAGAGGACACTCAGGATACTGGAGGCTTTGCTCTTGTCAAGGGAAGGTGGTTTTTCCTCCTAGGAAGGCATTAATTGAAAGATGCTGGGGGGCTTCCTGGAGGAATGTTACCTTCCTCCCCTCACAGGTCCTTCTCAAGGGACTGCAGGTTTGAAAAGAAACTCTGTCTTATGGACATTTCCTTCGGCCTCCGCCTCCCTCAGTGTCGTGGAGGGGAGGGAGACGTTAGGGCTTCAGGAAACGGAGATCCGGGTCTCTGGAAGGTCGCTAGCCTCTTGTTAAGCAAGCCTCTTCCTGGAGAATCACGGGGACTTTGAAAAACCGAGGGAGACTCTGGTATTGCCGGGTTTTGATCTCCATCGGTGGAGAATCTGTTTTTTCCTTTCCTTAGCTTTAGGGCCGTCAGAGTGCCTGAGGAATGTCCCTCATATAGCAGGTTGTGGGGGGCAGTGTGGCGTGCCAGCTCCTGCCTGGTGCTCAGCTAGCCTTCTCCTCCCTCCTCGTGTGCCCCTGACCAGGTTAGAGCCTTGCGTGGTTAAGGTTGTTGAAGGAGGATGGTCTCATCTTCTGTAACTTCTTCCTGCTGAATAGGGGTGTAGAGCTGCCCCTACCTGTGGGTCATTCCTGGTCAGCTGGGGGAGGCCCAGCTGGGGGAGGCCTCTGTTGTCAGAGTTGTAAAAGGAAGAGGCCGCCGAGTGCAGGGGAGAACTTGTGACTGGACCTTCCTGAGTGGAAAGACCATTTGTCCTCTGGAAGTTCCTGCAGTGAAGGGTTCCTGGCACCATCTGCAGAGACGGGGCAGGGTGGTGGGAAACAACACAACAGGGTGAGAAGAAGAAAGAGAAGGAGAATCCCCATGAAGAGTCCTTTGATAGTGGGTGAGAACCCTCCCCAGGCAACGAGTTGAGCCAGTCCCTAAAGAGAGGGATCCTTGGAAGTGCAGATTGGAGCAGCGGCATCTGTTAGGAGCCCAGAAATCTCTTTGTGATCGTGGGGAGTGTACACACAGCATTGTGTCTTTCGATGGGCACAGGCTCCACCTTGTGCAGCAGTTACAACATCTAAAGCTTTTGTGTTTTGTAGAACAGCATTGTGTTTTGGGATCATTCCCGTATCTCATTGAGAAATCCTGTTCAGGGTGACATGTAGGGCCTTGACTGTGTACTCAGTAAGGTCTTTCCCATGCTCCACGACATTCTCCAGTCCCAAAGAGGGGCAAAGATGGATGCTAGGTGGCCACGTCAGTGGAACAGAGCACACGTGCACCGTTGCTTGAAGTGGGGAAGGTCAGCTGGGTCGGTGATTGTTTTCATAAGGTGCCCATGCATCTAGGCCCACCCTCAGTGTCCGGTGGCCTCCGGAGCTTGGGGCAGCCATGGGCCCAGGTTAGAGCTTCATGGCCATTGGGTGCCAGCTAGGGGCCCTTATCTAATCCTGAGTCTCCTTGAACCACAGTCAGGCTTTCAAGGGCTCCTCGGGTTGGGAGGGCCCTTCTTGGAATATGCAACCATTTCAGGCCCATATCGGGTTGGCGGGTTATGGCTTGGGAAGAAGATCCTTTTCTGTCAATTGCTTCACAGGCGAAGAGGACGAGGAAGGCCTGTCGGAGTCCGGATAAATACTTGTGTGATTTTTTGCCAATTAGAACCAACGGGTGGGCACTAGCATCTCTGCTCTGGGGGCAGACATGTTTGCTGACAGGCTTTGGCCTCAGCAGTCTGAGTTCGACTGATGACAGCATCCCTGGTTCTTCTTACCCCCTTTCCATGAAACTAAAGCACCTGTCCTCTGCACTTTCGTAGGGGCATCATCAGTCAGGTGGACTTAAGAACCTTTCCAGAGTTATGAGCCATGGGTATAGAGCGGTCGGGCCCAGGCCTAAGGGTCACTGGGTTTCAAGTTGGGCTGGTTTCGGGTGTTAGTTCAGGCATATCTGGAAGCGTAAGGCGGTACTTGACAGATCGGGCTCCTATCATTGTTTGGTGGCCTTGGTTCTCTGTGACGGTCTGGAGCTGATGCCGTCTTTAGAGTCAGGGGCCATCCCCGTATGAATTGGGAGGTTCCTTTTCCCAGGAGGGCAGTTGGATGCTTAGCTGAAGCCTTTGTTTGCCATTGTACTTCAATAGGGGTGGCTTCTTGGATCAGTAGGACTGGGAGGGAAGAAACCATTACAGGAAGCCCTTTTTATTGGAGGTCCTGCCTGAAGATCCTTGTTAGTAGGAGTCGCTGTTAAGTGGGAGAAAACTTGTCTGGGAGATAAGGGCCTCCGCAGGGGCACCCTCCACTCCATTAGAGAGCAGGGTCCTTCATTGTCTCCGTAAGTCCCCAGAGGACCCTGTGGAGTGGTGTATGTTCTCTGGCTTTGAGGGAAAGAGTTCCTCATCCCAGCCCCATCCAGTTGGTGAAGGTGCTCGTTGAGTTCTACAGTCGTGGGGGAATCGATCAATCGCATGTTCCAGTTGTTGAATGAACCCTGAGCCCATGGGGTCCCGGTATGATGCCCATAGAAATTGAAGCAAGGAGACTGCCTGTCCACGAGCTAATGTGGAAATGTTTCTGAAGGTGACCTCAAGTTGTCTAGCTTAGGCAAGCAACACATATAGAAAGGCCACCAGAGTTAGACGTGAACGTCCACAAAGGTGGGTTCTTGAAACCTACTTTTTCTCTTCCAAAGAACGCTCCTTTCCAGAGATAGCCAACTCAGGGCTCATGTCCTTGGCAAGCAAGCCCCACTTTCACCCACGTGGCCCAATTATCGACTGAAGCTCAGCAAGGCTAGTGATCGATCCTGAGTGATCGCTTAGAACCTGCATCCCTGGGACTTTTCCGAGGAATCTCAAACCGTTGCCTCTCCAGGCCAGAAGCCAAGGGAAGGGCTTGCCATCAGACGTGCCTGCGATACCTGTGGATTTGGGCAGGTTCCTTTTCCTGAGGTGCCCGATACATCCTGAAGTTCCCACAGCTGCCAGGAAGTGACACTCTTTACGCTCCTGGTGAGGCGGTGGGTCGTCTGGAGGCAAGGGGTCAGGCCAGCATTCCCAAGGGGCTTGATGGCCGCTGGCTTTCCGAAAGTCAGCCTCAGTCCCTTAAAGCCCTTTGGTCCCCTCTGGGTCTCTTCCTATCTGTCTCCATAGGACAGTCCCACGCAAGCCTTGGTCAGATCACCCATGTTTCCAGGGATGCCCCGTTCCAGGGAGAAGAGATTCTTATGGAACATCAGGAGATGGTGAGGGTTGCCATGGGAGATGAAGTGCTTCCCGAGACCTTTGGACTCGGAGGGCTCAGGTAGAGTGAAACGTGCCACGCTTTAATGTGCTTCCAAAGGAATGTTGGGTCCCATTCCTGTACGTCCTAGATGTCTAGCATTGCCGTCCTTGAGCCCCATGTTTTCCGCGAGGTGCAGCGTGGTGCTTGGGGCCCCGGTTCCTCTGCCGTGGTGTCTGGGTGCTCCAGAGTTGGAGCTCAGGTGAGGGACAGCCTCTCCTCCCTACACCTATTGCTGCTGCCAAACACACAGGCTGAGTGGGGCCCGTTCTGTGGGGCCGCTGCCAGTGTCGAGCCCAGCATTGGTCACGGTCGTGTGCGTGGAAGCGACAGGGGCGGTTCAGGGGCGGCCCCTTAGGGGAATCCAGCAGGGGTGGCTGCTGCCCCTCGAGTGGATTGCAGGGTGGTCAAGGGGCCCTGGCAGTGCCGCTTCATCCCGCATGTGTCATGCTCTGCATGGTTGCTGGGGACTGGAGGGGACAGCGGGAGGAGGAGCAGCCCCTGCAGCAGACGGGAAAAGACCGGAAGGCTGCTGTGCCCCTCAGTCCCAGGTGGGCCCAGTCTCACCAGACAATGGACTGTTGTAGGCCCAGATCCTTGCCTCGTGCTCCAAGTGTCGGTCATCAGCAGGGCCTGGGCAGCCAACTCTGGGTGTGGTGGGCGACTCAGAGAGTACTCTTGTCTCGTCCTCGGGTGGGCGAGGGCCCTCTTGTCTTGCCTCGTCGTTTTCCGGTGGGCTTCCCAGAAGTCTTCTCTTTGGCCTACGGAGGTGAGGTGTAAGAGAGCCGTTCCTACAGGCATGTTTCCTTGTGTGTTCACGCCGAATCCTCCTCTGGGCCCAAGTCGGAGCCGCAAGTGGGGCCCCAGGGCCCTCCTGGCTCCTTTTGTCTGATCACCGCAGGAGACTCTGGTGCCTCAGGGTTGTGGGCAGACTGTCCTGTGGCGCAGCTGTGGAGAGAACAGGAGGAGTGGTGTGAGATAGCAAGTGGTGTGTGGCCTGGGGCGGGTCTTACCTTCTGAGGTGTTGAGGTCGAGATCTTCCTGCAGGCCCCATGTGTGACCTGAAGAAAGGGAAGTCTCCCATGGGCCCCCTGTGGGTGAATGAAGGCTCCACTGCCAGGGTCACTCAGGCGCCTTCCCTGACCGTCCTCCTCCATGACAGTGGGGTCCTCCTCCTGCTGGGCTGTCCATCCCCAGCCTCTCTGAGAGCCCTCACCATGCCCTTCTCTGTGGGGGGAGCCTTTGCCCACACGAGTGTTGCAGGTGTCGTGGCAGAGATGACGGGCTCCCGACTCCCATGGGAGTGAGTTTGCACAGTCCACAGGCTGTTGGGCAGGTGGTGGGCGAGGTGGGAGCCGGTCGGGTGGACTTTCCCTGGTGGGTCTTCCCTGCGGACTGAGGGATTGAGGAGAGTCTCCAGAATATAAAACTCTCATAGCGACATGGTGCCATGAGGGGACCCACTACCTCCCACGAGGCGTCTTGGAGAATTGGGGCACTGGAGGTGTTGGTCAGATCCTACGGGAGTGGCCGGCAGACAGGACTCAGCTGGAGACTGGGGCCAGCCCCGTGCCCACAGGGATGCAGCGCTGGGAGGGGTGAGCTGTCCTGCTCCTGTGAGCCCGGGGGCCTGTCTTGTTTGCTCATTTCTCAGGTGCGTGAAGTGGGAGATGAGGCCACCCCACCACTGTCTCTTCCCGACTAGTGCTGTTCGGGATCAAGCCGTCTGCTGACTTTTGCAGGGTGGGAGGGCAAGGCTTGGGTCGTGCAGAGTGAGGGGCTCAATGGGCCGTGGGGCCCTTTTCTAAAAGAGCTCAGTGCATGGGCTGCCTGGGGTCCAGTCCCGCCAGGCAGCCAGTGCCCTCCCTCCAAGATCAGCAGCTTCTGGACAACAGCGCTCAACCACCACAGGGAGTTGCTTGGATTAGTTGGAGGTTCCCCGTGGGATGTTCTCAGGGTTTTCTAGTGCCTGCAGAGACTGTGAATTTCCTCTCCTCTCCTCTTTGTGGTCAGAGGCCAGGGTAGCACCCTGGGTTTTGTGTGGTTTCCCGAGGTGCCAACAACAAAGTCAGATCAACGAGGGAGAACATGAGTCCATGTTTGCCTGCCCCTTTTCCTGCCCAACGCACCCCATTCCCAAGTCCCTCTCTTCTGCTTCCCTTGTTCTTTCTGTCAAGTCCACAGAAGGGAAGCTTCTTGAGAGCTGAAAGCAAGAGCAGAACAGGGCATGAGCACAGACTCCCTGGCCACAGAGAACCAAGTGGGGACAGCCAGCCCCAGCCTCCCTTCCTGAGGCCCCTTCAGCAGGGTGAGCCATGCCCTGCCAACTCCCAGCCCTACTCCCTGCTCTGCTTTCTGGGGCTGCTTCCCAGACTCAGTGGTGTGGGGTCAGGGTAATGCTAGGGAAGGGGTGAGGAGGGCTGCTCAGGGATTTCATGCAGCAGTTCAGATGCAAAGTCTGAGTGCAGGCAGGAGAATAGGCCCTCCAGGGTGGGCATCGTCAAAGCAGGGAAAGGGGAGGAGCTCGGAGGGGGCGCTATGGACAGAGGATAGAGGAAGCCCAAGAGATGGAGGTGGAAGGGAATTACAGGCGCAGTGTGGCTCCTTCTGTCGGAATCGTCGTCTTCCGTGGAATCCTCCTCCAGGTCAGAGAGCAGCGAGGATGCTGGGGTGGCCGTGAGAGAGGACAAAGGGAGTTAGTGGAGCCGACGACCTCTGGCCTGCTGCTCTGGGGATGATGGGCTCTGCCCTCAGTGGGGTGGGGCCCCAGCTGTGAGTCCTCCCTGGCCTTGGTCGCTTGATCCCCACAGGGTGCAGATGGGTCTCTGGTTGCCCACCTGCTCTTCCCACCTCCGGTTCTCTCCAAGACCCAGAAGCCCATCTTTGTGATCCTTTTCCTCCTCGAGCCCGTCACTGTCTCTAACACTGCCTCTGCAGGACTTTGCCTTCCTCTGTCCTTGTTCCTCTCCATCCCTGCTACCCTTCCTCCTCTTCCTCCTCCCCTAGTGATGCTCCATGTCTTTCCCCCTGCCAAGCTCTACCAGTCCGACTGCTGTCCAAGAGGGGGCAGCCAAGGAAATAGAGGAGATATCCTGGCTCCCCCGGAATCAAGCCCCTGATCCCTCTGTGCTGGGAGCAGCTGTTATGGGTCTGGGATTGCTGGGGAACTGCACGGAGACATGGCCCACCACCTCCCCACAGCCCATGTCTGCCCAGTGACTGAGATGACCTTCCCAGGGATATGTTTCCAGCTAATACAATGCTCTCTGTTTCCATAAGTGTTACAGAGGTTGAATGGAGACGGGAGCACAGGAAATCTCTAGGTGCCCTCATCTGTTCAGGGCAGCCCTGGAAAATGTCCAGCAGTGTGGTCACTGAAACACAGGATTCCTGCCAGTGCTCCTGCTGAGGCTTGCAGGGAATGAACAGGGTAGGGGTGTGTAGGGCCCTGGACAGGCCTGAGAAACGTTTGCAGTTTGGGCATGACTGGGGAGTGGGGAGCATGGCCAGGGCTGTGTGCCAGAGAGTTGGCTTTGTGAGAGGAGTCGTGAATCCCTGGCCCTGCTCCCCAGAGGCTCTGTGCTATGCCTCGACAACAGCTGGTGAGAGTGGACCTGGGACTGCAAGTGTTTGAAGTAGGTCCAGCAGCCCGTTCACACAGGCTTGGAGGACCCTGGCCCGTGACAGGGGATCTCCAGGGCAGCTGCATGGGGGTGTCCTTCCCTTGGGAGCACGTCCACAGGTCAGACTCGGCTGGAGCGTGAAGGCTGGCAGAAGCTACAGGACACGGGAGCCAGTGTAGTGAAGCCAGGGGAAGTACGCTTTACCTTCTGTAGCTCTGGGAGTCCCCTTGAAGGAACAGCAACTTAGACAGAACCAGGACAGTTTGGTAGTGGACTTTATAAGGGAGAGAGTTTAGACCTGTCTTCCACCTCCTGGCTCACACCAGATCGTAGTGTCCTGGTTCTCCTGCCCAGGAGAGGGTGGTTGGCGCTGCCAAGTCATGAGCATGACGAGGTCTGGGCCCATGCCAAGAAAGATCCAGAATCCCTTGTGCACCATTCCTGAGAGGCCATGAGCGATGAGACCAAGCTTTGACATGTGGCAGCGGCCAAGGGAGGCTGCAGCAGGTTTGCTGGGAAAGATCCTTAAAGTAGCTGCACAAGGAGTCGAGTGCTGATGACAAACCCAGCCTATCCTAAAGGCCCTTGGACACAATGTCTTTTCTTTTCATTCAGAAACCATGAAATAAGCAAATCATGCCTGTTGCCAAGGCATCCCTTTCCTTGGTGGTTTTTTACCCACCTTCTTCATTCTCCAGAGTGGCAGGGGCAACCCCATGTTCCCGGGAGCCCTGCCCCACTGTTCCCTTCCTCTGTGCCGTTCCCTACCTGAAGAGGCTTCGTCCTCACTGTTGGAGTCGTCGATGCTGTCTACACGCAGATCCGTAGGATCTGAAAGAGGAGCAATGCTGTTAGGAGAGGAACCGCCTCACCCCTTCATCCCAGGTGCGTTGAGAGGTCTGTGGGCCATGCAGCATCTGCCTGACCCTTTTGCTCCACAGTCAGAGGTTCGCGGGGCTGATGGAGCCGGAGCCCTTGGAGGAGACAGGGATTGGAGTTTCATCCCTTCTAACGAGACCAGGATGCTGCAGCAGTCACCTCAGTGTCAGTTGTGCATGCCCATGACCGCTGTGCCCTCCCAGTGCAACCATCAAAAACTACAGTCGTTATGGGACTCTTGACGTGTGGCTAGTGGGAGTGAGCGACGGGACGTTTTCGTTTCCTTGATGATTTCCGTATACTGCATAAAGATAATAAATGACTGTGTAAAATGGATACCAGACAGACTCTTTCCTGGTTAGCTCAGCACTAGAAACCCACTGGGAGCGAGAGACAAGGCCTGCTCTCCCGCCTATTTCTTGGGCATCTGTGGCTGGCCTGACAGGGCGTTGATAGGGAAGATGTTCCCGGGCTCACGCACACCCACCAGGCACTGCTGGAGGTCTTTCGACCCTAAGAGATTAAGGCGAAGCCCCAGTTCCTAGAATAAATGGGGAACAGATTCCGTGCAACAATGACCAAAACACAATGTGATGTTCTCAAAACAGAGAAACTCTAGAATAGATATGGAACCACAGAGGAACACAACAAGACAAAACTTTCTGAATATGAAGAAGTAGGAGGTGGGCCCTAGAAGGTGACCTTCCAATACCCTGAGCCATCAGGATGGTGCTGGCATTCAAATAGGCAGGGGCACGTGGGAGCGAAATAGAAATGCCCAAATAAATGCGCTCATGTTGGCATCATGGTGCTTGACAAGAGGACCACCTAGAAAAAGCATCCTCTTCTGAAACAGCAAACAGAATGAAAAGGCAGAGACTATGGACTCTGAAAAACAACCTGAGGGTTTTGAAGGGGCGGGGGGTGGGAGGTTGGGGGAACCAGGTGGTGGGTAATAGGGAGGGCACGGGTTGCATGGAGCACTGGGTGTGGTGAAAAAACAATAAATACTGTTATGCTGAAAATAAAAAATAAAAATAAAAATAAAAAAGAATGAAAAGGCAGTCCACAGATTGGAGACTCATTTGCAATCCTTAATTCAGAAAAGGTGTGTTCACTGACAAAAAGGAAAAACAGGGGAGAGAAGATGGCGGGAATGTAGGAGGAGGCGCTGTTTCAACCTGTACCCTAAAGTGAGCTGATTACCTCCCAAAGAACTCTGATCACCCATGAAATCAGCCTGAGATCAGAATTATACACGTCTGGATCTCTATGGGGGCAGAAGACGCCAGTGGTCAGGTAAAGCGGAGTGGAAATGTCGGACTGATATCGGAAGAGAAACAAAAGGGGGAGGGAGCCACCAGAGGCGACCGATTGGAGAGTAATATCCCAGTAGGAGAGTGCCCTGCATCTGGGGACCAGCATTAACTTGGAGTCTGGTTGAAAGCACTCAAAAAGAGCAAAGGATCATGGGGGGAAATTGCGGGAATCGGGGCGGTAGGGACAGTGGCTTAAGTCCCCGGACCCAGGACAGTCACCCCTGGCACTGAGCCAGAAAGAGTGTGGCAGAGAAACCAGGTCTTGGTCCCTGAGCCGCCAGCGCTCCCGAGAACGCATGGAGTCTGGCTCCTATGAGGGGCTGGGAGCCGAGCCAGATGCTAGATAGCAGAACACGCATGATCTACCAGCCTGAGATGCACACACCCCACACCCTCCCCTGAGAGAGGTGCACAAAGGCCCAGCCTGGTGCTCTGGGACTTGCGCTGCGCTAGAGCCTGAGACACTCGCTCCCCACACACTCCCCTGGGAGAGGTGCATGCATGTCTGAGGCTCTTAGACCCAGAAAGACCAGGCACACCCAGCCCCGGCCAGCGGGAAAGTCTCAGTGTGCGATCGCTGCTTGGAACCTCTCTGGTGGTCTGGAGCTGCCCAGACAGCAGCTGCTGCCGTGGTTTTGGGTACAAGCAGGAGATCCTGCGTCCCCAGGGACATCAACTAGGAACCTGCTCTGCCAGTGGCGAAGGGGGAATTTATATGGGCTCTGCAGCACCCACAGGGGAGCAGACTGAGGCTTCTCTCTGAGAGGGAGGACGGGGTGCAGTTTGCTTTTCTCTAAACCTCCAAAAACCATCAAAAGCTGTCAAGGCGAGAGAAAAAAAATGAACAAACATAAAAACCTCCAGAAAACAAAAGCCTGAAAAAAACCGGTTTCCTCAGAGCCCACACCCTTGAGGGGGGCTGGAGGACTTAACGCAGGGAACATCATTGACTGAAAACCCACGTGGCAGCCCCCTCCCCCAGAAAACAAACCAGGAAAGAAAAAAAAAAAAGACTACAAGGGTAGTCTCTCTGTGTAGTAGTAGTAGTAGTAGTCGTCTCTGCCGTGCTTCCGTGCCCCGCCCCCTTGACGTGCACTCTGGCCCCGCCCACCAGGCCCTCCTAAATGCCGCTGCCCGCCTCATTGAGGTGCATGATGGTCCCGCCCACTGCGCCCTCCTAACTGCCGCTGCCCCGCCCCCTTGACCTTCACATGGGCCCGCCCACCACGCCCTCCTAACTGCCGCTGCCCCGCCCCCTTGACGTGCACAATGGGCCCACCCACCACCACCGCCCTGTTGCTGCGATGCTGCTGCTGAGCCGCTGGCTCCAGGCTGGTCCAACCCCCACTCCGGCTGCTGCTGCCTAAATTCCTCCCGCCCCCCACAGTCGCCACACCGCTGCCCCACTTGGCTGTCACAGAGCTCTCCCACCATGGCCCGCCACCGCTCCCTCTGCCACTACGTCCTGGTTGTCCCCTCACCTGGTTCTGGTGACCCCAGCTCCCTCCCCCACCGGTCCCGCCCCCCGACCATAGGGTCATCACCTGGCTGCCACCTCCTCCCGCCTGAGCAGCCCCACGGCCCCACCTACCACCCCATGCCAACACTGCCCCATTGCCCCACTGAGTTGCCCTTGATTCCCGCTGCCACACCCCGCCCCCCATGGCTACCGCACCCCAGGACCTGGGGTCCCGCTGCACATCCCCCCAGCGCCACTGCAGCCCTCCCCTCGCTACTCCCCATGTTGCCCTTCTTGCCACCCTGCCCCCGCCCCCATCCCCGCCCCGGCACCCGCCGGCCTGGTGCTGCTGCCAGGGTCTCCAAGGCCACCGCCCCTTCCTTGGTGGCCCTGCGGCCGCTGCCTTGCCCCACTACCATGAGACCGCAACCCCACTGGTCCTGATCACCCCCCACCATTAACCCCCACCCCAGTACCATCCTATTGACCCCCCACTGTGCTGCTGACCCACTGCACCTCCCCAACGCCACTTGTAGCTGAGGACAGAGCGGGGGGGGGTCTCCCAAACATTATTTCAAATGGGGTCACCTTGTTTAAATAGGGTGTACATCGTGCCCTGAGGAGGGCGAAAGGAAGGAGATCTATCCATCCACATCCAGTAACCAAAATTAGTTTTGTCAAGGTCTCTTTAAGAGTCCGGTTCATTCTCTCTACTTGCCCGGAACTCTGGGGCCGGTAGGCACAATGTAGTTTCCAATTAGTGCCCACGGCCTTGGCCAATGCCTGTGAGACTGAACTCACAAATGCAGCGCCATTTTCTGACCCAATCACAAGAGGCAGACCAAACCTTGGAATTATTTCTTCTAGTAGCTTTTTGGCTACCACTCCTGCGGTCTCATGTTTGGCGGAAAAAGCCTCTACCCAGCCTGAAAAGGTATCTACAAAAACTCACATATACTTGTGCCCATATTTTCTGGGTTTCATTTCTGTAAAATCTATTTCCCAATAAATTCCTGGTTCCTTACCTCTTTCTCTTTTCTCTCTTCCCATTTTAGTTCTTCCCACATTAATTGCCTGGCATTGAGCACATCTATCAACCATATCCTGAAACATATGCCCTAGTTTAGAAACCTGGAACTGCTTGCCTATAAGCTCCTTGAGTTTGCATATCCCCAAATGAGTGCGGATGTATATGGTCTACTAACTTCTTACCTAGTCTTGGATGAAGAATTATTTTTCCTGCTTTAGTCTTAGCCCAGTCCCCTTCATAGTCCAATTTAAAGTATTTCTGTAAATACTTTAAATATTCTTCTGAATAGATCGGTTTTTCTGGTAGGGCTGGAGCCGGGAGTGTAATCAGTTCTTGCACTGTTTCTTGGGCTGCTTGCTTTGAGGCTTGATCTGCTAATTGGTTTCCCTTTGAAATCAGATCAGTCCCCTTTTGCAGTCCCAGGCAATGCATAACAACCACCTCTTTTGGTTCCCAAATAGCCTGGAGGAGAGCCAATATTTCTCCTCTGTTCTTAATTCCTTTTCCTTCTACTGTTAATAGGCCCCTTTCTTTATAAATAGCCCCATGTACATGGAGAGTAGCAAAGGCATACCTGCTGTCCGTATGGATGTTGGTGGTTTTACCTTTGGCCATCTGCAGTGCCTTAGTGAGTGCAATCAGTTCCGCTTTTTGTGCCGAAGTTCTGTGTGGCAGGGCTGCTGTCCAGAGTTCCTGCTCAGGAGAAACCACCGCAGCCCCTGCATACCTCTTTCCATTGACCATATACCTACTCCCATCTGTGAACAGAGTCATCTCCGCATCTGGGAGGGGAATGACTCTGCGGTCCGGCCTTACTCCTGCGACTTGGGTTAGGACCTCCCTGCAGTCGTGTGGATGGTCAGCCAGCTTCTCTGGCAGCAGTGTGGCTGGATTTAGCACCGCTAGGGGCCAGTAGGTCACTCTCGCTTTGTTGAGGAAGAGGGCCTGATACCCTGTCACTCGGGCACTCATCATCCATCGGTCGGGTGGAGACCGGAGAAGGCCCTCAATAGCGTGGGGGTGGTCAAGATGAGATTTTGGCCCAAAGTCAATTTACTTGGATCCTTGACCAGGAGGGTCGTGGCAGCAATTATGCAGAGGCAAGGGGGTAACCCAGCAGCTACTGGATCTACTTTCTTGCTAAGATAGACTACTGGCCTTTGCCAAGGCCCCAGAGTCTGAGTCAAAACTCCTTTGGCCAACCCTGCTTTTTCATCCACATACAAGTGGAAGGGCTTGGTAACATCTAGGATGGCCAATGCTGGGGCACTCAGTAAGGCTGTTTGTAATTCCCGAAATGCTCCTTTGGCATCAGCTGTCCAATCTATCATAGTGACCCCCCTTTTGCCAGTTCATAAAGAGTTTGGGCAATCTCTGCATACTGCAGTATCCACAGCCTACAGTAGCCCACCATCCAAAGAAACTCCCTCACTTGACGGGACGTGGTGGGCTCAAACCCCCCAGCAGGCCCCTGACTGCCCAGGGGGACTTAAAGCCCCTGGTGATCCCCTGACCACCTAGGGGGACTCGAAACCCCAGAGACAGCCCAGGGGGACTTGAACCCTCTGACCATCTAGGGGGACTCGAACCCCGCCCGACCACCCAGGGGGACTCGAACTCCTCGTCGATCTTCCAGTAGATGGATGGGGAGTCCCCACATCCACTCCAGTTCTGGGGAGCATGGCTGCATCCAACTTCTCCCTGGTGGGCCATACCCTGGAGCTCCAACCAGACAGACAGAGATGATCCCAATACCCAAGATCCCAATACCTCCGGAGGCTTTTCCCAAAAATTCTGATGCTAGCTCAGTTCTCATCATTTGATCCTGGACGAGCTCCCAACGACTATTACTCTGACGACTACCCTAATGGCTCCTGACAACTATCACTCCGACGACTACCCTAACGGCTCTCCCAATGGCTATTCTAATGGCTATCCCAATGGCTATTCTAACTCCTCCTACTACTCCCCCCACAGCCTCACAGACTAACCTTTATAGAGGTGGTTGAACCCAGCCCACACAAAGGTGGCCAACGAGATTTCAACTCACCACAGTAAATATATGCACGTCCCACTGATTGGATATCTCCATCCGGCCTGGCCAGCCCCTATATCCGGGGTTTGCAAGTAAGTTCCTCTGGGTAACCAGGCCTTCATACAGGCCCTCACAGCCAGTGGAATGGGCAAAGTTTCTTTAGAGAATGCAGACACAGTCCTGCAGTGTGGCTCTAGAGGCCCCAGCCTGGAGGTAGTGTGGGCCAGAGCTGTGGGGACAGAAGTCTGAAAACACAAACATGGGTTATGTTTCGGGCCAAGGATATGGCAAGCCCGATATACGGATCGTGAGGGGAACCCCTCTGTATATGAAATAAGGGCGAGTGTGAGGCGGTTGCTCAGACTTTTCTCTCTGGATTTTGTGTCAAGGATGGCCATGGAATGTAGGGGTGGCCTCATGGGCCATGGACGATTCTCCCACTCTGGGGATTTTTCCCCGCTCCCAAAAGTTTGTGGTCATTCTGTGGGAAGGTAGGAGTCCTGTTTTCTGCCTCAGGTGTCCCTCCCAAAGAGGGATTCCAGAGCAGAGCCCTGGGTATGGACAACTGGAAAACCCCAAACTTTGTTTAGGATTGTGTCTAGGTGCATGGCAAGCTGGATTTGTGGGCTCTTGGTCCAGCTTCTTAGTGGCTTTATCTGAAAATGGGGCTCACGCTGAGGGTCACAATGCATGTTGGTGCCCAAGGTGGCCCTCAAGCATGGGCATTTCCTCATGGGCCATGAAGATTTATCCTACTCTGAGCGTTTTACTTTGACACCCATCCCAATAGAAGGTTTCTTGCCAGGGGGAAGGAAGAGTTCTGTTTTGTGCATCAGTTCCCCGAGGTGCAGGAATTTGAGATAAGGTATAGGGACAGATGCCTGAAAACCCAGGTTGGGAAGAGATGACGGCCTAGGGCCGTGGCGGATCTGATGTGTTGCATATGCAGACAGCTGCCTGGGTGTCTGACGGGAGGTCTGGGCTCAGGCTGTGTCAGACAGTGCATGAGTGCACACAGCGGCCTAGGAAATTGGGGTGCGGTCGAGGGCTGTGCCGGTTGATCCTCATTTGGATTCTCTGGGCAGCTCCAAAGGGCAGTTTTTTCTTCTTTCGTGCAGGCAGAGTGCTGCATTGTGACTCCAACATTTCCAGTCTGGAGGGCTTGTGTTCCAGGACTCTGGGGACAGAAGTCTGACCCAAGCTAGGTGTATGGTTAGGTCTAGGGCATGGATCACCGATCTGCAGATGCTGAGGCAAGGTCCTGGATTTGACGTTAGGTCGAGTGTTTGGGATTCACTCAGACTAGCATTTGGGTCCACTAGGACCTTCCTATATGTGCTTGGCCTCCTGCAGTCATGGAGTTTTCTCCTGCTCTGTGGATTTAGTGAAGCTCCAAATAATATGTTTTCATTTTGGTGGGGGGGAGTTGGAGTCCTGTGTATGGCTCTAGGGTCCTCCATATGGATCGATTGGACAGTAGGTCCCTGGTATGTATATCAGAAAACTGAACCTGGGGTTTGTGGTAGGGCCTGGGTGCATGAAAAGTCTGAATTATTCCCTCTGGCGTCAGCTACTAGGTGGCTGACTGGAGGTCAGTGCTCTGGTTGAGGGTAGAATGTGTATTATTGTCCAAGGCAGGCTGTTGTCAATGTGATAGCTTCGGGGATTTGTGCAGCTCTCTCGTAGTATTAGTAAGCGGGTTGCATGCTGCTCAATAAGGCATGTTTTCCTTCTGGAGGGCAAGCACAATCCAGTGGTGTGGCTCATCTTTCCCTCTCTGGAGGGCTTGTGGAGCAGGACTTTGAGGATGGAAATCTGAGAACCCAAACTATGCCTAGGGTTAGGACCTTGGGCATGGCAGGCACAATCTATAGATGCTGAGGCAAGCTCCCCAAGATCTGAGTTGAAGGTGAGTGTCAGGATGTCACACAGGCTCAGGTTGTGTCCATGAGTCCCGCCAAACTCATAGATGGCCTCATGGTGGCATGGAGTGTCCTCCTACTCTGGGGATTTCCCAGTTCCAAATAGCTTGGTTTATTCCTGGCTGTTGGTGGTGTCTTGTTTTATGGCTCAGAGGTCCCCCATATCGAGGGAATTGAGAGCAGCAATCCGGATATTGATGCCTGAAAACACAACTGAGGGTTACAATTAGGTCCTAGTGTCACCGCAGGCCTTATACCCTGGCTCTGGACCGTGGTACCCTTGGGGCTATGTTCAAAATGGGGATCAGGATAAAGGTCACAATGGGGGATTGTGTCCATGGCGGCGTGTAAATGTGGATGTGGCCTCAGGGACAAAACACATTTCTTCCATCTGAGGATTTTGTATAGCTCCGAAAAGCAAGGTTTCCCTCTGGGGGTCAGGAGGAGATTTCTTTTGTGGATCAGTGGCCCCCCATGTGGAGGGATTCCAGAGAAGGGCTCTGTGTATGAATGCCTGAAAACCCAAACTAGGGTTAGGATTTCAGCCTAGGGGCATGGAAGGTCCGACCAGCCTCCTCTGGGTCAAGCTGCCTTGATGGCTGATCGGTGGTCAGGACTCAGGTTTTGCCCACCTGTGCATTAGGATCCAGGGTGGTATTCAAAAAAGCATTGGTAACAGGGGCCCTGCATGTTTGCCCTAATCTAGGGGCTTTGTGCAGCTCCATAGGGCATATTTCAATCTGGAGGGCAGGGATCATCCAGTGGTGTGGCTCATGAGTCCCCAGTCTGGAGGACTTGTGTTCCAGGAATCTGGGGACCAATATCTGAAAACCCAAGCTAGGTTTATGTGTATGGTCTAGGCTATGGAACTCTGATCTGGAGATGCTGAGGCAAGGTCACCAGATTCTGAATTAAGGAGAGTGTCAGGCATTCACTCACACTAGAATTGGTGTCCTAGGGCCGCTGAAGTTGTGGGTGTCCAGCTGGGTCATGGAGGTTTCTCCTGCTCGGGTGGCTTTGCACAGTTCCAAATACTATGGTTTCAGTCTGGAGGACAGATGGAGTCCTGTTGTATGGCTCTAGGGTCCTCCAAAAGGAGGGATCCCAGAACAGCGCTCTGGTTATGGATGCCTGAAAACTGAACCTAGGGTTCAGCTTAGGGCATGGGACATGGGAAGTCTGATCGGCTGACTCTGGCACCAGCTACTTGGGTGGCTGACTGGAGGTTGGTGCTCAGCTTGAGGGACTGAATGTGTATTAGTGTCAAGGGTTGGCTTCTGCAACTGTGGGTGGTTTAGTGGTATCGTGCAGCTTTCTCCTAATCTGGTTTGGAGCTCCATCAGATATGTTTTCCATCTCGAGGGCAGGCAGAGTGGATGTTGAGGATGTGAGGATGGAAGTCTGTAAACCCAATCTAGGGGTATGGTTAGGGGCTAGGGCATGACAGGGCGAATCTGTAGTCGCTTAGCAAGCTCCCCAGGATCTGAGGTTAAGGCAAGTGCGAAGAGGTCGCTCAGGTTGGAGTTTGTGTCCCTGAGATCCATCGAATCTGGGAGTGGCATCAGGGGGACATGCAGTTTTCTCCGGCTCTGGAAATTTTGCATAGTTAAAAAATAGCTTGGTCTATTCTGGGGAATAGGTACTGTCCTGGTTTATGGCTCAGGGTTGCCCCATATGGAGGGATTCGAGAGTAGGGCTCTGGGTATGGATGCCTGAAAACCAAAACTAGGTTTAGGACTAGGTCCTAGTGGCATCATAGGCCTTAGGTTCTGGCTCTGGGCCGAGGTACGCATGGGGTTGTGTTGAAAATGGGGCTCAGGCTAGGGGTCAAATGGGTGTTTGTGTCCCAGGCGGCCAGGATTAATGGGTGTGTCCTCAAGGGCAATGCAGATTTCACCCAACTCTGGGGATATACATATCTCCAGAAAGCTTCTGGGGGACAAGAGGAATTCCATTTTGGGACTCAGGGGTCTCCCATGTGGAGGGATTTAAGAGAAGAGGACTGGGGATTGATGTCTGAAAACCCAAAGTATTGTTACGATTTGTGCCTGGGGAATGGCCACTCTGATATGCTGACTCTGGCGCCAGCTATGTGGGTGGCTGACTGGAAGTCGGGGCTCAAGTGAGGGACAGAATGTGTTTTAGTGTCCAGGGCCAGCTTCCGTAAATGAGAGTGGCTTTGTGGGTTCGTGCAGCTTTTCTGAATCAGTCAGTTGCGTGCAGCTCCATAGGGCATGATTTCCTTCTGGAGAGCGGGAAGTGTACTGTGCTGTTTCTCAGGTGTACCCTATCTGGAGGGCTCGTGGACCAGGACTCTCTAGACAGAGGCTGGAGAACCAGGCTAGGGCTAGGTTAGGGCATAGGGCATCGAAGGCCAAATGTACGTACACTGAGGCAAACTCCAGGGAATCTGAAGTTAAGGCAAGGGTCAGAATGTCGCTCAGCGTGGAGTTTGTGTAGATGGGATGTACCAGATATAGGTTTACTCTCATGGTGGCAAGGAGATTTGTCCCGATTGGAGGATTTTGTGCACGTCCAAATAGCTTGGTCTATTCTGGGGTTAGGTGCTGTGTTGCTTTAGGAATCTGGGTTCCCCCATATGGAGGGATTCGAGAGCAGTGTTCCAGGTATGGATGCCTGAAAACTGAGCCTAGGTTTTGCATTTGGTTCTAGTAGCATGGCAGGTCTTAGATCCTGGATCTGGCGAAGCTACCCATGTGGGTTTGTTGAAAATGTGGCTCAGGCTAAAGGTCACAATGGGTGTTTGTGTCCCGAATGGCCAGCAAAAGTGGGCATGGCCTCAGAGGCAACACAGGTTTCTGCCATCTTTGAGTCTTTTACATAGTTCCAAAAATCAAGGTTTCCTTCCAGGGGGCAGGGGGAGTTCAGTTTTGTGGCTGTGGGCTCCCCTATGTGGAGGGATTGGAGAGAAGGGCTCTGGGTATGGATGCCTGCTAACCCAACCTAGGTTTAGCATAAAGGCCTAGGGGCACGGCAGGTAAGATCTCCTGGCTCTGGGGTCAACTATTCAGGGGGTTGATTTGAATTGGTGTCTCACGCTGATGGATCACACTGCAGATTTGTGTCCTGGGAGATCTTGGAATGTAGCAGTGGCTCATTCTCCTACCGTGAGGGTTGTGTCACAGCCCCAAATAGCAACTTTTCCTTCTGGGGACAAGATGTGATGTGTTCTGTGGCTTAGAGATCCCCCAAATACTTGTATTCCAGACCAAGACTCTGGGGCCTGATGCCTGGGAACCCAAGCTATGGTACAGATTAGAGCCTAGGGGCATTTCAGGTTCAATCATCTCTCTCTGGGGTTATCTACTTGCGTGTCTGATATGAGGTAGTTGCTCAGGATGTGTCAGACTGTGCATTGTTGGTCGTATGATCAATTTGGGGTGGCCCAGGGGGCTTGCAGTTTTCTCCTATTCTTGAGGTTTCTGGAAGCTCTAAAGAGCCGAGCTTCCTTCTGGAGGGCAGGCACAGTCCTGTGGTGTGGGTATGGAATCCCCATGCTAGAGGATGTCTGGGGCAGAACTCTGGGGACAGAATTCTGAAATCACCAACCAGGGTTAGGATTAAGGCCGAGGGTATGACAGGCCCACTCTGCAGACCTTGGGCAAGCTCCTTGGATCTGAAAACAGGGAGAGTTAGAGGTGAGACTCAGCCCTTTGCCTCTGGTTTTTGTCTCTTGGATGTATGCGGAATGTAGCATGGGGCAATTGAAGATTCTCCTTCTTTGGGGGTTTTGCACAGCTCTAAATAGCATGGTGTCATTGTGGGGGAAAGTAGGAATCCTGTTTCTGATTCAGAGGTCCCCATAAAGAGGGCTTTAAAAGCAGTGCTCTGGGTATTAAGGCCTGGAAACCCAACCTTGGGTTAGGATATTTGCCTAGGGACACCACAGGTCTCACAGGGTCCCGCCAGACACCCAGGTACATGGTGCCAAAGAGAAGATTGAAGTTGACATAACTCTAGGCTCTAATCTAAACCCTGGCTTAGGTTTTCAGGCATCGTTCCCCAGAGGCCTGATTTCCAATACCAGCATATGGTGCATCCCTGAGGCACACAACAGAACACCCACTGTCCCCAGAAGGGAACCTTGCTATTTGTAACTGTGTAAAACCCACAGGGCAGTAGAAACCTGCATGGCCCTTGAGCCACCACCACATTCCAAGGTCTCCCTGGACACAAACTGGCATTGTGAGGCATCAGCATGAGACTCCATTTCAACACATTCCCTTGGGTAGATCACCCCAGAGCCTGTAGATCGAACCTGCCTTGTTCCTAGGGGCCTTAGGGAACATTAAGGAGGATTTCCAAGTATCCATACATAGCACCCTCCTCTTGAATCTTTCCCTAGTGGGCGTCTTGAGCCATTGAACAAGCCTAGTCCTGTCCCAAAGATGGAAACATTGCTGTTTTGAGCAGCTCACAACACCCAGAGTAGGAAAACCTCCATGGCCTCATGAGGCCACACCTCAATTTGGCAGCCAACATGGACACAAACTCCAGCCTGGGCGAACATCCGACACTTGCCCATATTTCAGATGCTGGAGATCTCGATTCAGCCTTGGTATATTGGCCTCCCATGCCCTAAGACCTAAACCTAACCCTAGCTTGTGTTTTCAGACTTCCGTCCTCACACTTCTGGCCCACAAGCCCTCCAGATTGGGAATTCTGGAGCTACAATCTAGAACTCTGCCTCCCCACCAGAAGGAAAACATGCTATATGGGGCTGCCCTCAAACCCCAAATTAGAGTCAACCTGCACGGCCCTCGATGACAACCCAATTTCATGGGCTGTCCTGTGCTCTAAGGCACTGTCTGAAACAGCCTGAGCCCAGACCTCCCGTCAGACACCCAGACAGCTGGCGTCAAATCCAGCAATCAGATGTGCCATGTGTTAGAGTCCGTGATCAAAGGAACGAGACTGATACAAAGCGAAGGTCAAGCAAAGCTTTATTTCGCGCCAGCATCAGAAACCAACCCAGCCGGTAGGGTCCATCTCTTACAAAGAGGCAGCCACGAGGACCCCCGCGAGACCACTCCCTGGACGAGGCCGCTCCCAACGACAGAGAGGAGACGACAATGAGGACGACTACCAGGACGACAGCCCCGATGACACAGACTCTGCTCCCCATGACGCTGCTCCCGGCGACGCCGCTCTGGACGAGGCCACTCTGGACAAGACTGCTCCAGACGAGGCTGCTGCCGACGAGGCTGCTTCCCAGACGAGGCTGCTCCCTGGAAGGAGGCTGCTCTGGCGAGGTCACTCCCGTCGACTCTTACAGCTCTTATGGACAGCTCTTACTGACAGCCCTTACTGTTCTCGAAGACTCCTACAGCTGTCAGCCTCGCTGACAGCCCTCAACGACTCCTACAGCTGACAGCTCTCACAGCTCTTGCTTCTCTGGTGAGACCGCTCCTGATGAGGCTCACAGCTCCTGCTCCTACAGGGGATAGCTCTTACTCCCCGGAGGGAGGCTGCACTGGCAAGGCCACTCCCCGGAGGGAGGCTGCTCTGGCAAGGCCACTCCCCAGAGGGAGGCTGCACTGGCAAGGCCACTCCCCGGAGGGAGGCTGCACTGGCAAGACCACTCCCCGGAGGGAGGCTGCTCTGGCAAGGCCTCCCAACAGCTCTCACTCCTCTTACTGCTCCGGAGAGACTGCGAGAGACTGCCCCTACTAGCCTCGCCAACCAACTTTTATAGAGGCACTTTTGGCCGGGCTATACACAGGTAGCCAATGAGATTGCAATACACAGAGAAAACTGCACAGTCATGCTAGATCTGCCACACACAAAAAAACTGCTAGGTTACACACGGGCGGCCAATCGGATTTCAATTTACCCTAGTAGATACATGCGTGCCTCTCTGATTGGTTGTCCTCACCAGGCCTGACCTGCCCCTCCATCTAGGCTTTGCAAGGAAGTTCCTCTGGGAGGGGCAGGGTCAGTCTAAGTTCACTGCAACAATATGGCTCCCCCTGCTTAAGTAAGCCCTTACACCATGGTCATAGGCCATCATCTCTACCCAACCTGGGTTCT
Organism: Martes martes; assembly: GCF_963455335.1. Lineage (NCBI taxonomy): Eukaryota > Metazoa > Chordata > Mammalia > Carnivora > Mustelidae > Martes > Martes martes. The sequence continues at coordinate 113,800 of NW_027666276.1, forward strand.
CAGGCATCTGTCCCCAGAAATTATCTGAAATCCCTGCACATGGGGGAACCTGATGCACAAAACAGAACTCCTTCCCCGTGGCAGGAAAACTTGCTGTTGGATTGGGTGTCAAACACTCAGTGCAGGAAAAACTTGCTTTGACCATGAAGTCACGCCCACTCTTGAGGGCTGCCTTGGACACAAACACTCATTGTGCCCCTCATCCTGAGCCCCATTTTCAAATAACACCCCACGGTAGCTGCACCAAGAGCCCGCATATCGGACTAGGCATGTCCCTAGGCCTTAATCCTAACCCAAGGTGGGGTTTTGCAGGTGCCTGTACCCAGAGCCCTGCTCTGGAATCCCTCTTTTTGGGGGACCCCTGAGCAAGAAACATTCCCCCAGAATGACAAAATACTATTGGGAGCTGGGCAAGAAACATTCCCCCAGAATGACACCATACTATTGGGAGCTGGGCAAAATCCTAGAGAGGGAGAATCTTCCATGGCCCATAAGGCCAAACCTACATTCTGCAGCCATTCTAGGCAGAAAATACAGAGAAAAAAGCCTGCGGTACCGCCTCACGATCGCCCTGATTTAATGAGGAGCTCCCCTCAGTGGCTGCATGTTGGGTTTGCCAAACCCTTGACCCTAATCCTAACCCGAGTTTGTGCTTTCAGACTTCTGTCCCCAGAGCCTTGGCCCACACACCCTCCAGGCTGGGGCCTCTGGAGCTAAACTGCAGGACTCTCCATCCTTCCAATATGAAACTCTGCCCTTTACAGTTGCCAAACCCTCCACATTAGGAGAAAACTGCAAGGCCCCCGAGGCCACCCTGATATTGTAGGCTGCCCTGGGCAAAAATGTGCAGTCTGACACAACCTGTGCATCTCCCTCCAATCAGACACCCAGGTATATGGCCCCAGAGACAGATGACTTAATCTGACATGCCACTAGGTCCTAATCTGAACCTAAGCATAGGTTTTCAGGCTTCTGTCCCCAGAAGCCTGGTCTCAAATCCAACATACAAGGGGTCCCTGAGGGACACAACACAACACCTTCTGTCCCCAAAAGGAACCTTGCTATTTGGAGCCGTGTAAAGCCCTCAGGGTAGGAGAATCCTGCATAGCCCTTAAGCCACCACAAAAATCCAACTTCTCCCTGGACACAAACCCACATTGTGACCCACCAGAATGAGACTCCATTTCAACTCAGCACACTGGGTAGCACTCCACAGGGTCAGCAGATTGAAGCTGCCTTGTTCCTAGGTGACCATGGGAATGCCAGGTGGGGTTTCCAGGCATCCATACGTAGAGCCCTGCTCTCGAATGTTTCTGTATGGGGGTCCCTCGAGCCATCATATAGGACTCCCTATGTCCTGCAGAAGGACATCCTGCTGTTTCCAGCAGCTCACAACACCCAGAGTGGGAAAACTTCCATGACCTTTTGAGGCCCCACATCCATTAGGCGGCCATCATGGACACAAAGTCCAGCCTGAGCGAACGTCTGACACTTGCCCTTATTTCAGGTGCTGGAGATCTCGATTCAACCTCTGCAGATTGGGCCTGTCTTGCCCTAGGCCCTAAACCTAACCAGAGCTTGTGTTTTCAGACTTCCATCCTTACACTCCTGGCCCAGAAGACCTCCAGGTTGGGAATTCTAGAGCCACAAGACAGGATTCCATGTGCTCATCAGAAAGAAGAAGTGCCGGGCGCCTGGGTGGCTCAGTGGGTTAAGCCTCTGCCTTCGGCTCAGGTCATGATCTCAGGGTCCTGGGATCGAGTCCCGCATCGGGCTCTCTGCTCCGCAGGGAGCCTGCTTCTCCATCTCTCTCTCTCTGACTGCCTCTCTGCCTACTTGTGATCTCTCTCTGTCAAATAAATAAATAAAATCTTAAAAAAAAAAGAAGAAGTGCCATATGGGGCTGCCCAGAAACCCCAGATGAGGATCAACCTGCACGGCCCTCAACCGCACCCTAACTTCTTAGACTGCCCTGACCACTTATACTCAGTCTGACAAAGCTTGAGCCCTGATTTCTGTCAGCCACCCACATAGCTGGTCGCATATCCAGTAGATGGGACCTGCCATGGCCTGAGGCCCACACACACTCCAGGCTGGGGCCTTTGGAGCTACACCACAGGACTATGATGGCCCTCTTGAAGGAAACTGTGCCCACTCCATTTGCCACAACCCTACAGATTGGAGAATACTAAAAGGCCCCTGAGGCCATCCCAATTGTGTAGTCAGACCTGGACCAAAAGGCTCGTTCTGATACAACCTGAGGAACTAGCTCTACTCAGACTCACAGACAGATGTCCCCAGAGACAGAAGATTGAACCAGACAGGCACCTAAGGCCCTAATCTGAACACTAGCTTAGGTTTGCAGGCATCTGTGCTCAGAGGCCTGTTCTCAAATACCAGCATATGGGCGTTTCCTGAGGAACAAAACACAACACCTCTCCTTTCCAGATGGGAACCTTGTTATTCGGAGCTGTGCCAAAACCTCTGGATAGGAGAAACCTGCAGGGCCCCCTGAGCCCCCACCACATTCCAGGGTCTCCATGGAAACAAACCCACATTATGACCCATCAGAATGAGAGTCCATTTCGACTCAGCCCCCTGGGGAGCTCGGCCAGAGCCAGCAGATCAAATCTGCTTTGTCCCTAGGAGCCAAGGCTAATGCGAGGTGGGGTTTCCAGGCATCCATCCTTAGAACCGTGCTCTCAAATCTTTCCGTATGGGACGTCAATGAGCCATCTAATAGGACTCACCAGTCCCACAGATGGAAACCTTGCTGTTTGGAGCAGCTCCCAACCCCCAGAGTGGGAAATCATCCATGGCCTCATGAGGCCACCCCTCCATGCTGGGGCCATCATGATCGATAACTCCAGCCTGAGCCAACGTCTGATACTCGCCTGACTTCAGATGCAGGAGATCTCGATTCAGCCTCTGCAGAGTGGGCCTGCTGTGCCCTCAGCCCAAAACCTTACCCTAGTTTGAGTTTTCAGACTTCCGTCCTCACACTCGGGGCGCACAAGCCCTCCAGATTGGGAATTCTGGAGCCAAAATGCAGCACTCTACCTGTGCACCAGAAGAAAAAGTGCTCTGAAACTGCCCAGAAACCCCAAATGAGGATCAATCTGCAGGGCCCTCGACCGCACCCCAATTTCCTTGCCTGCCCTGTGCACTAATGCTTTGGCTGACACACCCTGACCCCAGACCTCCCATCAGACACCCAGACAGCTGGCCTCATATCCAGCAGATCGGTCCTGCCATGACCCTCGGCCGTCATACCTTACGAACCTGGGTTTTCAGGCATCGGTCCCTAGACATTATCTCAAATCCCTGCACATGGGGGAACCTGATGGACAAAACAGAGATCCTCCTCCCCCATGGCAAGAAACCTTGCTGTTGGGCGGGGTGCCAAAATCAACCCTTCTGAGTAGGAGAAAACTGCAGTGGCCCATACTTTAGGGCTGCCTTGGGCACAAAGACGCATTGTGACCTTCAGCATGAGACCCCCTCTAAACTCAGCCTTCTTGGCACATTGCCCAAGAGCCAGGAGATGGAACCTTTTATGTTCCTTAGCTGCAATGGTAACACGAGGTGGGCTTTCCAGTCAACCATGCAGAGAGTTCTGCTATCCAATCTTTGAATATGGGAGACCCCGGAGCGATCTAACTGGACTCCTCCTGTCCTGCAATGGACACCTTGCTGTTGGAACCAGCTCACAAGCCCCAGCGTAGGAAAACCTCCACGGCCTCATCAGGCCACACCTCCATTTGTCGGACATCATCGACACAAACTCCAGCGTGAGCGGACATCTGACACTCTCCCTTACTCAGGGGCTGGAGATCTCGAATCAGCCACTGCACATTGGAACTGCCATGTGCTCAGAACTGAACTTAACCGTAGCCTGTGCTTTCAGACTTCCGTCCTCACACTCCTGGCCCACACGTCCTCCAGATTGGGAATTCTGGAGCCACATGCAGCCTTCCGCCTGCCCACCAGAAAGAAGTAGTGCCCTATGGGTCTGCCCAGAAACTCCACATGAGGATCCACCTACACGGCCCTTGACGGAACCCCAATATCATAGGCCGCCCTGTGCACTAATGCTCTGTCTGACACAGCCTGAGCCCCAAATTCCTGTCAGCCACCCAGATAGCGGATCCCATATCCTGCACATGGGACCTGCTCGGGCCCAAGGTCATCATCTCTACCCAACCTGGTTATTCAGGCATCTGTCCCAAGACCTTATCTCAAACCCCTGCCTATCAGGGAACCTGAAGCACAAAACAGTACTCCTCCTTCCCCAGGGCAGGAAACCTGGCTGTTGGGATGGGTGTCCAATCCTCAGAGTGGGAGCCAGCTGCATGGCCCATGAGACCACGCCCACTCAGGAGGGCCGCCCTGGTCACAAACAGGCATTGTGATCCTCAGCTTGACACCGCTTTCAAACAAGCCCCTCGGGAGCTGGACCAGGACCCCCATACGGGACCTGCCATGCTCCTTGGCCCAAATCCTAACCCTCTGTCGGGTTCACCAGGCAACGGCACCCAGAACACGTCTCTGGAATCCCTGTTTGGGTGGGACCCCTGAGATGGAACACTGCACTCATCCCTTCCCCCAGAAAGACAGCAAAACCTTGGGAGCCGGGCAGAATCCCCAGAGAGGAAGAATCTCCCATGGCCCCAAGAGCCCAACCCAAAATCTCGTGGCCATCCTAGACACACAATCCTGACAGAAAAGCCTATGGTACCGCTTCCCAGCCACCCGAATTTCAAATCCCAAGGAACTGCCCTCAGGGTCTGCAGATCAGGCCTGCCATCACCTCCTCCCTAACCCTAATCCAAGTTGTGTTTACAGACGTCTGTCCCCAAATCCCTGGCCCCCAAACCCTCCAGGATGGGGCCTCTCGAGGCACGCCACAGGACTGGGCCTGACCTCCCCAAGGAAACTCTGCCCGTCACAGTTGCCCAAACCCTCCAGATTAGGAGAAATTTGCAGATCCCCTGAGCCCACCCCAATTTCCTAGGCTGCTCTGGACAAAAATGCGTAGACTGACACACCCTTGGCACCTACCTCCAGGCAGACACCCAGGTGAATGGACCTGAGTCAGAAGATTGAACCTGACATGCCCCTAGGATCATCGGAAAATCTAGCTTAGTTTTTCAGGCTTCTGTCCCAGAGGCCTGTTCTGGAACACCAACATATTGTCCAACATATGGTCCCTGAGCCGCACAACAGAACCTCTCCTGTCCTCAGAAGGAAAGCTTGCTCTTGAGAACTGTGTCAAACCCTCAGGGTAGGAGAATCCTCATGGGCCCTGAGCCACCGCCACATTCCAAGGTCTCCATGGACACAAACACACATTATGACCCATTCTCAGGAGAGTCCATTTCAACTCAGCCCCCTGGGTAGCTCGCCCCAGAGCCAGCAGATCAAACCTGCATTGTCCCTAGGAGCCCATGGGAATGTGAGGTGGGGTTTCCAGGCATCCATCCTAAGAACCCTGCTCTCGAGTCTGTCCAGATGGGGTGTCCTGGAGCCATCCAAAAGGACTAAACTGTCATGCAGAAGGAAATATTGCGGTTTGAAGCAGCTCAAAACCCCAGCATGGGAAAACCTCCAGGGCCTCATGAGGCCCCACCTACCATAAGGAGCCATCATGGACACAAACTCCAGCCTGAGCTAACGTCTGATACCTGTTCTGACACCAGATGCAGGAGATCTCCTTTCAGCCTCTGCAGAGTTGGCCTACCATGTCCTTGGCCTGAAACCGCACCCTAGCTTGTGTTTTCAGACTTCCGTCCTCACACTCCTGGCCCAAAAGGACTCCAGATTGGGAATTCCGGAGCCACAACACAGCACTCTGCCTGCCCACCTGAAGAAAAATACTGCCCTATGGGCTTGCCCAGAAACCACAAATGAGGATTTACCTGCACAGCCCTCGACTGCACACCCAATGGAATAGGCTGCACTGGGCACTAATGCTCTGTCTGACACAGCCTGAGCCCAGACCTCCTGACAGACACCCAGGCAGCTGGCTGCATACCCAGCACATCAGACCCGCCATGGCCTTAGGCTGTCATCTCTTCCCAACCTGGGTTTTCAGGGACTGGAACCTAGACCTCCTCTCCATTCCCTGCACAGGGGGGAACCTGATGCACAAATCAGAACTCCTCCTTCCCCATGGCAGGAAACCTTGCTATTGGCATGGTGTCAAGCCTTCGGGGTAGGAGAAACCTGCATGGCCCATGAGGCCACGCCTATGTTGAGGGCCGCCTTGGAAACAAACCTGCATTGGAACCCTCAGCGTGAGCCCCATGTTCAAAAAAGGCCTCGCAGTGGCTGGACAAAGAGCCCGCACATGGTGCCTGCTATGCCCCTAGGCCCCCAATCCTAACCAGAGGTCGGGTTTTCCAGTCACCCGTACCCAGGGCTCTGCGCCAGAATCCCTCTTTTGGAGGGACACCTGAGGTAGTAAACAGGACTCCTCCCTTCCCACTGAATGACACCAAACTCCTGGAGGCGGGCCAAATCCCCAGAGGGAGACTCATACATGGCCCATGAGGCCACCCCTATGTTCCACGGTGATCCTTGACACAAAATCCAAGGACAAAAACCTGAGCAACCGCCTCACATTCACCCTTCTTTCTTATACCGAGGAGCTCACCTGAATGTCTGTAGTTCAGGCCTGCCATACCCTCACCCCAAACCGAAGCAGAGTTTGTGTTTTCAGACTTCTGTCCCCACAGCCCTGGACCACACACCCTCCAGGCTGTGGCCTCTGGAGCCACACCACAGGACTGTGCCTGCTGTCTGCAAGGAAACTGTGCCCATTCCATTGGCCACACCCCTACAGATTAGGACAAAACTGCAAGTCCCCCGAGGCCATCCCAATAGTGTAGGCTGCCCTGGACGAACAGGGCATTCTGACACAAGCTGAGCAACTACCTCTACTCAGACAAGCAGAAGGATGTCCCCAGAGATCGAAGATTGAACCGGACAGTCCCCTAGGCCCAAATCAGAACCCTAGCTTTGGTTTCCAGGCATCTCTCCTCAGAGGCCTGGTTTCGAATACCAGCGTATGGGGGTTACCTTAGGCACCAAACAGAACACCTCTCATCTCCACCAGGGACGCTTGCTCTTTGGAGCTGTGTCCCACGCCCCAGGTAGGAGAATCCTTCAGGGCCCCTGAGCCACTGCAACATTCCAAGGTCTCAATGGACACAAACCCACATTAGGACACATCTTCAGGAGAGTCCATTTCAACTCAGCCCGCTGGGTAGCTCGCCCCAGAGCCAGCAGATTGAACCTGCTTTGTCGCGAACAGCAAATGGGAATGCGTGGTTGGGTTTTCGAGCATTCATCCTTAGAACTCTGCTCTCGAGTCTTTCCATATGGGGCATCCTGGAGCCATCCAACAGGACTCGACTGTCCCACAGAAGGAAACCTTGCGGTTTGGAATAGCTTACAAACCCCAGCATGGGAAAAGCTCCAGCGCCTCATGAGGCTCCGCCATCATGAAGGGGAGGGACATCATGGACACAAACTCCAGCCCGAGACAACGTCTGATAATCGCCCTGACTTCAGTTGCAGGAGATCTCATTTCAGCCTCTGCAGAGTGGGCCTGCTGTGCCTTTTGCCCCAAACCAAACCCTAGCTTGTGTTTTCAGACTTCCGTCCTCACACTCCTGGCCCACAAGCCCTCCAGATTGGGAATTCCGGAGCCACAACGGAGCACTCTGCCTGCACACCAGAAGAAAAACTTTGCCCTGTGTGGGTGCCCAGAAACCCAAAATGAGTATCAACCTGCACGGCACTCGATCACACACTGATTGCCTAGGTTTCCCTGGGCAAAAATGCTCTGTCTGACACAGCCTGAGCCTAGACCTCCCAACAGATACCCAGACAGCTGGCCGCACACCCAGCACTTCAGACCCGCCATGGTTTTAGGCCGTCATCTCTTCCCAACGTGGATTTTCGGGCATCAGAACCTAGACTGTATCTCGAATCCCTGCACAGGTGGGAACCTGATGCCCAAATCAGAACTCCGCCTTCCCCATGGCAAGAAACCTTGCTGTTGGCATGGTGTCCAACCTTCAGGGTAGGAGAAACCTGCATGGCCCATGAGGGCACACCCATGCTCGAGGGCCACCTCAGGCACAAACACGCATTGTGACCCAAGGTGTGAGCCCCGTGTTCAAGTAAGGCCTCTTACTGGATGGACCAACATGCATGGGGCGATTGCCAGGCCCCTAGGCCCCAATGCTAACCAGAGATTGGGTTTCCCAGTCACCCATACCCAGGGCTCTGTTCTGGATCCCTCTTTTGGAGGGACACCTGAGGCAGAAAACAGGACTCCTCCCTTCCCACAGAATGACCCCAAACTCTTGGGAGCTGAGCCAAATCCCCAGAGAGGCAGATTAGTCCATGGCCCATGAGACCACCCCTACATTCCACAGCCATTCTTGACACAAAATCCAGAGACAAAAGCCTGGTGACGGCCTCACCCTCGCCCTTCTTCCATATCCTGTGGAGCTCCCCTCACGGTCTGTAGATTGGGCTTGCCATACCCTCGGTTCCAAACCTACACCGCGTTTGTGTTTTCAGACTTCTGTCCCCGCAGCCCTGGCCCACACACACTCCAGGCTGGGTCCCCTTGAGCCACACCACAGGACTGTGCCTGCCCTCTCCAAGGAAACTCTGCCCATTCCATTGGCCACACCCCTACCAATTAGGAGAAACCTCCAAGTCCCCCAAGGCCATTCAATTAGTGTAGACCAACCAAGAAAAACAGGGGCGATCTGAAACAAGCTGAGCAACTACCTCCTCTCAGACAAGCAGATGGATGAGCCCAGAGATAGAAGATTGAAACGGACAGGCCACTAGGCCCTAATATGAACAGTAGTTTTGGTTTCCAGCCTTCACTCCTCAGAGGCCTGCTTTCCAGCATATGGGGGTTTCCTGAGGCACCAAACAGAACACCTCTCATCTCCACCTGGGAAGCTTGCTCTTTGGAGCTCTTCCCAACCCTCTGAGTAGGAGAATCCTGCAGGGCCCCTGAGCCACTGCCACATTCCAAGGTCTCCATGGACACAAACCCACATTATGACCCATCCTCTGAGAGTCCATTTCAACTCAGCCCCTGGGTAGCTCGCCCCAGAGCCAGCAGAATGAACTTGCCATGTCGCTAGAAGCCAATGGGAATAGGAGGTGGGGTTTCCAAGCATCGACCCTTACAACCCTGCTCTTGAGTCTTTGGGATCTGGGCGTCCTTGAGCCATCCAACAGGACTCAACTGTCCCACAGAAGGAAACCTTGTGGTTTGGAACAGCTCACAAATCCCAGCGGGGAAATTCTCCATGGCCTCATGAGCACCCCCCTTCATGAAGAGGCCATCATGGACACAAACACCAGCCTGAGCCAACGTCTGATACTCGCCCTGACTTCAGATGCAGGAAATCTCGATTCAGCCACACAAGAGTGGGCCCACCATGCCCTCAGCCCGAAACCTAACACGAGCTTGTGTTTTCAGACTTCCGTCCTCACACTCCTGGCCCACAAGCCCTCCAGACTGGGAATTCTGGAGCCACTACGCAGCACTCTGCCTGCCCACCAGAAGGAAAAATTGCCCTATGGAGTTGCCTAAAAACCCCAAATGAGGATCAATCTATATGGCCCTCAACAGCACCCAATTTGATAGGCCGCTCTGTGCTCTAATGCTCTGTGTGATACAGCCTGAGACGAGACCTCCCATCAGCCCCACAGACAGCTTGCCACATACGCAGCAGATAGGACCTGCCATGTCCCTCGGTTCCAATGGGAAACCTACATGTGGTTTTCAGGCATCCATATGTAAAGGCTGCTATTGAATATTTCCATATGTGGGACCTTTGAGCCAACAAAGAGCACTCACCCTGTCCTGAAGAAGGAAACCTTGCTTTTTGGAGCTGTGCCCAACTTCCAGATTGTGAAAACCTCAATGGCCTCATTAGGACACGGCTACATCAGGCAGTCCTCATGGACAAAAACACCAGCCTGAGAAGATGTCTGACACTCGCCCTTATTTCAGATGCTGGTGATCTCACCTCAGCCTCTGCAGATTGGGCCTGCCATGCCCTAGGCCCTAACCCTAACCCTAGCTTATGTTTTCAGTCTTCCATCCCCAGAGTTCTGGTGCAGAAGCCCTCCAGATTGGGAATTCTGGAGCCCCAACACAGCACTCTGCCTGACTTTAGGAAGGCAAAGGTATCCTATGGGACTGCACAAAAACCCCAAAGGAGGATCAACCTATTCAGCCCTAGAGGGCACTGAAATTTCATAGGCCGCCCTGTGAACTAATGTTCTGTCCGCCCCACACTTATCCCCAGCCTCCTGTCAGCCACCCAGGTAGCTGGCCACCTATCCACGAGATTGGAACTGCCATGCCCCTAGGTCATCATCTCTACCCAACCTGGATTTATAGGCATCTGTCCCCAGAGGCCTATTCACAAAACCCAGCATATGGAGGAACATGATCCACAAAATAGAAGTCCACCTGCCCCCCAGCAGGATACGTTGCTATTGGGATGTGTGTAAAATTCTCAGAGTAGGAGAAAACTGCATGGCCCATGAGGCCCCGCCCACTATTGAGGGCTGCCCTGGGCACAAGCCGACATTGTGACCCTCGGCCTGAGGTACATTTTCAACGAAGACCCCTTGGTAGCTTGACCTGGGGCCAGCATCTGAGGCCTGCCGTGACCCTAAGCCCAAATCCTAACCCAAGGTTGTGTTGCCAGGCACCCATATGCAGAGCCCTGCTCTCAAATCTCTCCTTATAGGGACCTCTGAATAAGAAAACAGGATTCCTCCTTTCCCCCACAATGACACCATGGTATTTGGTGCTTTGCAAAACCCCCAAAGAGGAAGGAACTTCCATGGCCCCATGGAGCCCACCCTTATATTATTACACCGCCATCATAGACACAAAAACCAGAAACAAAAGCCTGGGCTTCCGCCCCACACTCGCCCTCATTTCAGATCCTGAGCACCTTGCCTCAGGGACTGCAGATTGGGCCTGCCATACCATCGGCCCTAATCCTAACTGTGGTTGGTGTTTTCAAACTTCTGTTCCCAGAGTCCTACCCCACAAACCCACCAGCCTGGGTATTCCATAGCCACACCACTGAACTGTGCTGCCCTCCAGATGGTATCTGTGCCCTTTAGAGCTTCAAGAAACCTCAAAATAGTTGAAACCTGCAAGGCCCCTGAGGCCAGCCCAATTTCATGGGATGCCCTGGACAGCAATGCACATTCTGACATACCCTGAGCACCGACCTCCCATCAGACACCCAGGTAGATGGCCCCAGAGAGAGAATATTGAACCTGACATGCCATTAGGCCCTAATCTGTACCCTAGCTTTGGTATACAGGCATCTGTCCCCAGAGAGCTCATCTCAAATACCAACATTTGGGGGATCTCTGAGCCACAGAACACAGCACCTCTCGTCCCCAGAAGGAAATATTTCTATTTGGAGCTGTGTCAAACTTTCAGGGTAGTAGAATCCTGCATGGCCCCCAATGCCACCGCCACTTTCAAAGGCCACCCTGGACACAAACCCGCATTGTGACCCTCAGCATGAAACTCGTTTTCAACTGAGCACACAGGGTAGATTGCCCTAGATCCAGCGGATAGGACCTACCATGTCCCTCGTCTCCAATGGAAACCCTAGGTGGGGTTTTCGGGGCTTCATACATAGAGCCTGCTCTCAAATCTTTCCATACAGGGTTCCCTTGAGCCATCAAACACCACTCCCCCTGTCCTGAAGAAGAAACCTTGCTGTTTGCAGCTGCACCCAACACCCAGAGAGGGGAAACCTCCATGGCCTGAAAGCCAGCCCTACATCAGGCGACACTCATGGACACAAACCCTAGCCTGAGCAGATGTCTGACACTCGCTCTTATTTCAGATGCTAGTGATCTCGCCTCAGCCTCTGCAGATCGGGCCTGCGGTGCCCTAGGCCCAAACCCTAACCCTAGCTTGTGTTTTCAGTCTTCCGTCCCCAGAGTCCTGGTGCACAAACACTCCACATTGGGAATTCTAGAGCCCCAGCACAGCACTCTGCCTGCTCTCAGAGGACAAAAGTGGCCTATGGGACTGCACAAAAGCCCCAAATGAGGATCAGGTCGCAGGGCCCTCGACGGCACTGCAATTTCATAGGCAGCCCTATGCACTAAAGTTCTGTCTGCCTCGGCCTGATCCCCAGCCTCCTGTCAGCCACCAAGTTAGCTGGCCGCCAATGCACGTGATCAGACCTGCCATGCCCCTAGGCCATCATCTCTACCCAACAGGTGTTTCTAGGCATCTGTCTCCAGAGGCCTGTGCTTAAATCCCTGCATATGGGGAACACGATCCACAAAATAGAAGTCCTCCTGCCCCACAGCAGGAAATCTTGTGATTGGCATGTGTGTGAAACCCTCAGAGTAGGAGAAACCTGTCTGCATCATGAGGCCCCGCTCATACATGAGGGCCATCATGGGTACAAACCCGCCTTGTGCCCCTCAGCCTGAGCCACGTTCTCAACTATGCCCCCTCCATAGCTTGACATAGATCCAGCATATGAGGCCTGCCGTGACCCTAGGCCCAAATCCTAACCCAAGGTTGGGTATCCAGGCACCCATACACAAAGAACTGTTCTCAAATCCCTCCTTATGGGGACCCCTGAATCAGAAAACAAGATTCCTCCTTTCCTCCACAATGACACCATGCTATTTGGAGCTCTGCAAAACCCCCAAAGCCGGAGAATCTTCCATGTCCCCATGAGGCCACCCCTACATTCCGCAGCCAACCTAGACACAAAAACCAGGGGCAAAAGCCTGAGTTTCCACCTCACCAGTGTCCTAATTACGAATCAGAAAAGCTCTCCTCAGGGTCAGCACATCAGGCCTGCCATAACCTCTGCCCTAATCCTAATGCTAATTGGTTTTTTCAGACTTCTGTCCCCAGAGTTCTTCCCCAAAACACTCCAGCCTGGGTAATCCATAGTCACACCACAGGACTGTGTCTGCCCTCTAGGAGGAAGGTGGGCCTTTTAAAGCTTCAAGAAACCTCAATATTGGGAGAAACTGCTAGGCCCCGACACCAACACAGTTTCGTAGGGCACCCTGAACAAAATTCATAGTCCAACACAACCTGTGTACCAGCCTCCAGTCAGACTCCCAGGTAGATGGCGCCGGAGACAGAAGTATGAAACTGACATGCCCCTAGGCCCTAATGTGAACCCCAGCTTAGGTTTTCAGCCATCTGTCCCCAGAGGTGTGGTCTCGAATACCAACATATGGGGCTCCCTGAGGCATAAAACAGAACACTTCCTGTCCCCAAATGGAAACTTGCTATTTGGAGCTGTGAAAAACACCAAGGGTAGGAGAATCATCCCTGGCCCTTGAGCCACCACCAAATCCAAGGTCTTCCTCGACACAAACCCACATTGGGACCCATCAGCATGAGACTCCATTTCAACTCAGCACACTGGGTAGTTTGCCCCAGAGGGAGCAGATAGAACCTGCCTTGTTCCTAGGCGCCAATGGGAATGTGAGGTGGGGTTTCCATGCATCCATACCTAGAGCCCTGATCTCGAATCATTCTGTATGGGGCACCCTTGAGCCATCAAACAGGAATCCCTCTGTCCTGCAGAAGGAAACATTGCTGTTTGGAACAGCTCACAACACCCAGATTGGGAAAACCTCCATGGCCTCATGAGGCAACCCCTCCATTAGGCGGCCATCATGGTCACAAACTCCAGCCTGAGCAAACTTCTGAGATGCTGGAGATCTCGATTCAGTTCTGTAGATTGGGCCTGCTGTGCCCTAGGCCCTAAACCGAACCTAGATTGTGTATTCAGACTTCCACCCTCAGACTCCTGGCCAACAAGTCCTTCAGATTGGGAATTATGGAGGCACAACACAGCACTCTGCCTCCCCAGCAGAAGGAAAAAGTGCCCTAGGGGTTGCCCAAAAACCCCAATGAGGATCAACCTGCACGGCCCACGATGGCATCCCAATTACATAGGCCGCCCTGTGCAATATCGCTCTGTCTGACACAGCCTGAGCCCAGACCTCCCCTCAGCCACCTAGACAGCTGGTCGTATATCCAGCAGATTGGACATGCCCTGGCTCCAGGATGTCATCTCTACCCAACCTGGGTTTTAGGCATCTGTCCCCAGACCTTATCTCAAATTCCTGCATATGGGAGACCTGATGCACAAAACAAAACTCCTTATTCCCCATGGCAGGAAACCTTGCTGTTGAGATTGGTGTCAAACCCTCAAAGTAGGAGAAACCTGCATGTCCCATGAGGCCAAGCCCACTCTTGAGGGGCACCTTGGGCGGAAACACACATTGTGACCCTCAGCCTGAGTCCATTTTCAAATAAGACCCTTGGTAGCTGTACCAGGTGCCCTCATATCGGGCCTGCCATGCCCCTAGGCCTAAATCCTAACCCACAGTGGGATTTTCCAGGCGCTCGAACCAAAGCCCGTCTCTGGAAACCCTGTTTTTGGGGGACAAATGACACAGAAAACAGGACTCTTCCCTTCCCCCAGAACGACACCATACTATTGGGAGCTGTGCAGAATCCCCAGAGAGGGAGATACTCCCACGGCCACCTGAGGCCAACCCTACATTCCACGGCCACCCTAAACACACAACCCCTACACAAAAGCCTGAGCTACTGCCTCACCTACTCCTAAGTTCAGATGCCAAGGGGCTGCCCTCAGGGTCTGCAGATCGGCCTGCCATAACCTCTGCCCTAACCCTATCCTGAGTTTGTATTTTCAGACTTCTGTCCCCAGAGCTCTGGCCCACACACCCTCCAGGATGGGGCTTCCAGAGCCACATCGCAGGACTGCCCTGCCCACTCAAAGGAAAATCTGTCTGTCACAGTTGCCTAAACCCTCCTGATTCAGAGAAGCCTGCAAGACATCTGACACCACCCCACTTTAGTAGGCTGCTCTGGACAAAATAGGCAGTCTGTCCACCCTGAGCACCTACCTCCAGTCAGACACCCAGGTAAATGGCCCTAGAGACATAAGATTGAACCGGACATCCCCCCAAACCCTAATCTGAACCCTAGTTTAGGATTTCAGGCATCTGTCCCTAGAGGTCTTGTCTCGAATACCTACATAGGAGGGGTCGCTGAACCACAAAACAGAACACGTCCTGTCCCCAGAAGGACACCTTGCTCTTTGGAGCTGTGTCAAACCCTCAGGGTAAAGGAATCCTGCATGTCCACTGAGCCACCACCACAACCAAGGACACAAACCTGCATTGTGACCCATCAACGTGAGACTCCATTTCAACTCAGCCCCCTGGGTAGTTGGACCCAGAGCCACCAGATCAAACCTGCCATGCTCCTAGGCTGCAGTGGTAATACTAGGTGGGGTTTCCAGGCACCCATAGGTAGAGCCCTGCTATCAAATCTTTCAATATGGGGGACCCCTGAGCCATCAAACAGGACACATCCTGCAGCCCACATAAACCAAGCTATTTGGAACTGTGAAATCCCCAGAGTGAGAGGAATCTCCATGCCACCATGAGGCCACCTATGAGTTGCAGAACTCATGGACACAAACTCCAGCCTGTGCAACATACTGACACTCGCCTTCCATTCCACAGGCCCTAACCTTAGTCCTAACTTGGGTTCTCAGACTTCCATCCTCAATGTCCTGGTCCACAAGCCCTCCAGATAGGGAACACTGAGTCACACCCCAGGACTGTGCCTGCCCTCCAGATGGAAAATGTGCCTTACTGAGTTGCAGGCGACCCCCCTATTATGAGAAAGATGCATGAAACCCCGAAGCCACCCCATTGATGGAAGCCGGCCTTGGACACTAATACACATTCTGCCCTCAACCAGAGCACAGACCTCCAGTCAGCCACCAAGTAGCTGGCGCCAGTGGGAATCCTTTGGACTTTCCATGCCCCCAGGCCCTACCACGAACCCTAGTTTGAGTGTTCTGGCATACATACCCAGTGCCCTGCTCTCGAATCACTCCATATGGGCGACCCTAGGGCCATACATAGGACTCCACCTGTCCCCCCAGAATGAAACCATATTATTTAGGGCTTCGCAAATCCCCAGGAGCAGAAGAAAACCCCATGGCCCCAGGAGGCCACCTACACATATGACGGCCCTAGTGGACACAAATTCAAGTCTGGGCGAATACCTAACACTCGCCCTAGCTTCAGAATTTGGGACCTTGCCTCAGCATCTGCAGATCGGTGATCCATGCCCTAGACACTAACCATAAATCTAGCTTGGGTTCAAACTTCCATATTCAGAGTCCTGAAACACATGTCCTCCAGATTGGGGACTCCACAGCCACAGCAAGACTCTCCCTGCCCTCTAGATTGAAACCGTGCCCTATGGAGCTGCCCAAAACCCCTAGATTATTGGAAACATGCACCACCCCAATGCCACGAACTTGTGTATGTCACCCTGGATGCTACCGTGCAGTGTGACACACCTGAGTCCCGTCCTCCAAGCAGCCACAGAGATATCTGACACCAAAGCCAGGAGATCGGACCTGCCATGCCCCTAGGCCCTTATGTTAAACCTGGGTTGGGTTAGCAGGCATCCATACCCAGAGCCCTCCTCTCAAATCCTACCACACAGGGGACAGCTGAAAAACAGAACAACTTCTTCTGCCCCCCAGAAGGTATCCTTGCTTTTTGCAGCTCTGCCTAACCCTCCGAGTTGGAAGACAGCTGCGTTGCCACTGAGGCCATGCCCAATTTTACAGGCCACCCAGGATAGAAACACGCATTGTGACCCTTAGCCGGAGCCACATTTTCAACACAGCCCCATGGGTAGCTCCGCCCAGAGCCAGGATCTAAGGTTTGCCATACCACTAGGGCCTAACCTTAAACATAGGTTGGGTCTTCAGGTATCCATACTCAGAACCCTGCTCTCCAATCCCTCCGTATGGGGGACCCATGAGCCATAAAACAGGACACCACCTATCCCCCAGAATAGACCAAACTATTTAGAACTGTGCAAAAACCCCAGAGCGGGAGCAAACTCCATGGCCCCGTTAGGCCAGCCCCACATTTGGTGGATCACATGGATACAAACTCCAGCCTGAGTGACCTCCTGACACTTGCCTTAACATCTATTCTCAGGGAGCTTGCCTCAGCGTCTGTACATTGGGCCTGTGATATCCTAGGCTGAAACCCTAGACCTAGCTTGGGTTTTCAGATTTCTGTCCTCAGAGTCCTTTTCCACAAGCCAGAGTTGGCATATTGGACCTGGTATGTCCCTACACCCGATCTCAAACTGTATGTTGTGTTTTTAAGGCATGCATCCCCAGCGCCCTGCTCGTGAATTCCTCCAAATGGGGTACCCTAGAGCCATACAAGAAGTCTCCACTTGTACTCCAGAATGAAACCTTGCTATTTGACATTGCGAAAAACCCCCAATGTGGGAGAAACCTCCATGTCCTCAGGAGGCCATCTCAACTTCCAGCGACCCTAGTGGTCACAAATTTCAGTCTGAGCAAATGCCTGATATTTGCCCTAAGATCAGATCCTGAGGAGCACAACATAGCATCTGCAGATCCGGCCTGCCATGCCCTAGGACCTGTCCCAAACCCTAGCTTGGGTTTTCAGACTTTTTTCCCCAGAGTCCTGGCTCACAAGCCTTCCAGACTGGGGAATCAGGAGCCATACGGGACTCTCTCTGCCCTCCAGAAAGAAGCCATGCCCTATGGTGCTGTACAAAGCCCCCCAGATTAGGAGAAACATGCATGGGCTCTGAGGCCACCCCCACTTAAGAAGCCCTCCCTGGACGCTAATACACATTCTGTCCCTCATCCTGAGACAGGACCTCCATTTGGCACCCACGTAGCTAGCCCAAGAGACAGCAGATCAGACCTATCCTGCCCCTAGTCCCCAATTCTAACCCTAGCTGTGTTTTCAGATATCTGTCCCCAGTGGTCTACTTTCAAATCCCTCCATATGGGAGATCCCTGAACAAGAAAACAGGACTTCTCCTGCCGTCTTAAGGGAATTCCTGTGGTTTGGAGCTGTGTAAAATTCTCAGAGTAAGAGACATCGGCATGGCCTAGGCCATCCCGAATTTTGGAGGACTAACTGGACACAAGCCGATTTGTGAACCTCAGCCTGAGCTGCATTTACAACCCAGACTCTGAGGAAGCTCGCTCCAGAGACCGCTGATCAGGCATGCCACGTCCCAGGCCCTAATCCTAACCCTAGATTTGGTTTTCAAGAATCCATACCCAGAGACTTGGCTCAAATCCCTGCATATGGATGACCCCTGAGTCATAATACAAAACTCCTCCTGTCCCGCAGAATGATACTTTGCTAATTGGAGCTGTGCAAAATCACCATAGCTGTAGTAACCTCCCTGGGCACATGAAGCCACCTCCATATTTGGCAGTACACATGGCCACAAAGTCCAGCCTGAGTGAACACCTGACACTCACCCTAAATTCACAATCCATGGAGCTTGCCTCAGCATCTGCAGTTCGAGCCAACCATGCCCTAGGCCCTAACCATAACCCTAGTTTGGGTTTTCAGACTTCCGTCCCAAGAGTCCTGGCCCACAAGTCCCCCAGATAGAGAACTCAAGAACCACACCATAGGACTCGGCCTGCCCTCTAGAAGGAAACTGTGTCCTATGGAGTTGCCCAAAACCCTACGATTACAGAAATGTGCATGATCCCTGATGCCACCCCAGGTTTTCACACCACTGTGGACACTAATTCGCAGTCTGACAACCTGAGTCCCATTCTCCAATCAGCCACTGGGACAGCTGGCCCCAGAGCCAGGAGATCGGACCTGCCATGCCCCTAGACCCTAATCCTAACGTTAGGTTGGGTTTTCAGGCATCTATACCCAGAACCCTGTTCGTGAATCCCTCCTTATGGTGGACACCTGAGCCATAAAACAGGACTCCTCCTGTCCCGTAAAATAAATCTTGCTAATTGGAGCTGCACGAAACTGGCAGGGCTGTAGTAACCTCCATGGCCACATGAGGTTTCCCCCATATTTGGCAGAACACATGGACACAATCTTCAGCCTGGGGGAACGCCCCACACTCGGCCTAAATTTACATCCCAGGGAGCTTGCCTCAGTGTCTGCAGATTGGGCCTGCCATGTGCTAGGCTCTAACCCTTGCCTTAGTTTGGGATTTCATAATTCTGTCCTCAGATTCCAGGTCCACCAGCCCTCCAGATAGGGAACACTGGAGTCACCACACAGGACGCTGCCTGCCTTCCAGAAGGAAAAAGTGCCCTATAGAGCTGCACAAAACCCACAGATTATGAGACAGCTGCATGAGATGCCAAGTCACCCCCATTGATGAAAGCCAGTGCTGGACACTAATACAATTATGTCCTTCAACCTGAGTCCTACCTCCAGACAGACACCCAGGTAGCTGACGCCAGAGGCAGCAGATTGGACCTGCCTTGCCCCTAGGACCTAACCCTAACCCTAGGTTTAGTTTTCAGTCATCCATGCCCAGAGGCCTGCTCTCGAATCCCTCCATATGGGGTACAATAGAGCCAAACAGCAGCACTCCAACTGTCCTCCAGAATGAAACCTTGCTTTTGTAACTACGCAAAACCCCCCGAGTGGCAGAAACCTCCATGTCCTCAGGAGGCCACCTCAACATATGGTGACCCTAGTGGTCACAAATTGTAGTCTAAGCAAATGCCTGACACTTGCCCTAACTTCACATCCTGGGGTTCTCGCCCTAGGATCTTCATATTGGGCTTGCCATGCCCTGGGCCCTAACTCTAACCCTAACTCAGGTTTTCAGACTTCTTTCCTCAGAGTCCTGGCCCACAAGCCTTCCAGTCTGGGGACTCAGGAGCTATAACCACAGGACTCTCCCTGCCCTTCAGAAGGAAACCGTGCCCTATGGAGCTGCACAAAACCCCCTGATTAGGAGAAATATGCATGGCCTCTGAGGCCACTCCCATTTACAGAAGCCAGTCTTGGACACTAATACATATGCTGTCATTCATCCTGAGCCCCGATCTCCACTCTGCCACCCACGTGGCTAGCCCAAGAGCCAGCAGATCAGACCTGCCCTGCCCCTAGGCCCTCATTCTCACCCTAGATTGTGTTTTCATACATCTGTCCACAGTGGCCTGGTCACGAATCCCTCCATATGGGATATCCCCGAGCCAGAAAACAGAATTCCTCCTGTCCTCCAAAAAGGTTTTCTTGCAGTTTGGAGCTGTGTAAAACCCTGAGAGCTGGAGACACCAGCATGGCCGAGGCCACACCCTCTTTCTGAGAACTCACTGGACACAAATGTGTGTTGTGATCTTCACCCTGTGCTCCATTTACAGATGAGTCCCCCAGGTTGTTCCCTCCAGAGACAGCTGATTAGGCATGCCATGCACCTAGGACCTAATCCTAACCCTAGGTTGGGTTTTCAGGAATCCAAACCAAGAGCCTTGGCTCAAATCCCTCCATGTGGGTGACCCCTGAGTCATAAAACAGGACTCCTCCTGTCCCGCAGAATAAATCCTTACTAACTGGAGGTGCTCAAAATCTCCAGGGCTTTCGTAACCTCCAAGGCTATATTAGTCTGCCTCCATATTTGGCAGAACTCATGGACACAAACTCCAGCCTGAGTGAATGCTCGAAACTTGCAATAAACTCACATCCCAGGGAGCTTGCCTCAACCTCTGCAGATTGGGATGGCCATGCCCTAGGCCCCAAACTTAAGCCTAGCTTGGGATTTCAGACTTCCGTCCCAAGAGTCCTGGCCTACAAGCCCTGCAATAGAGAAATCCGGACCCATACCACAGGACTCTTCCTGCCCTCCAGAAGGAAACCGTGCTCTATGGAGCTGCACAAAATCCCCAGATTAGGAAAAACGGAGAAACCTGCATGGCCAATGAGGCCACCCCCATTTAAGGAACCTGTCCCTGGACACTAATATACATTCTGACCCACAGCCTGAGCCCCGAACTCAAGTCAGCTACCTATGTCATTGGTCTGAGAGTCAGCAGATCAGACCTGCCATGCCCCTAGTCCCTAATGCTAACCCTAGGTTGGGTTTTCAGGCATCCATATCCAGAGCCCTGCTCGTGAATCCCTCTATTTGGGGGACCCTGAGACACACAACAAGACTCTACAGTCCGTCATAATGAAATCTTGCTATTTGGAACTGCACAAAACCCTCTGAGCAGGAGAAACCTCTATGTTATCAGGAGTCCGCCTCCACATACGGTGATCCTAGTGTTCATAAATTCTAGTCTGAGTGAAATCCTGACACTCGTCGTAACTTCAGATACTGGGGAGGTCGCCTCAGCATCTGCAGATAGGACCTGCCATGCCCTAGTCCTTAGGCCAAACCTTAACTTGGATTTTCAGATGTTGTTTCCCAGAGTCCTGGCCCACAAGCCTCCCAGGTTGGGGACTCAGGACTCACACCACAGGACTCTCCCTGACCTCCAGAAGGAAACCGTGCGCTATGAGCTGCACAAAACCCCCTGATTAGGAGAAACATGCACTGCCCCCGATGCTACCCCACTTTTGTACTCAACCCTGGACGTTCATGCACAGTTTGACACAACCTAGTCCCGTCCTCCAATCAGCCACCATGAAAACTGGCCCCAGGATCAGCAGATCGGATATGCCATGCCTCTAGGCCCTTATCCTAACCGTGGGTTAGATTTTCAGGCATCCATACAGGGCCCTGCTCTTGTAAATCCTAAGGGAACCTCCCACCAAATGCAATGAGGCGTAAGGGGCAAGGTTGTTGGCAATGTTTACAGCATGTGAAAAAGCTATTCCCCTGAGGATTCTGGAAGCCAGAAACACATTGTGTTGGCAAAAAGCAAGAGTACATCTTTTTGTATCCGATGTCTCCAGTCCAGTAACTCTGGTATTGGACTACACTAGAATGTGCACCTGGTTGCAGTGTTCCAAATTCTATATGGGTCTGCGGTCAAGGAATTGACTGCACTGCCTGAGATCACCTACCCGATTCTATCCTGGATTATCACCTACAGAAACAGTGCTCAGGGCTGCTGTCTTCTCATCTCCTTTCTGCATGCAAGGCCACATCTGTACACAGTGACACCAACACACACATCTCCACAGGCCCCGAAGGAGGGGCTGATTGCATCCTGGCTTCAGACACAAATCTCTACTGTTACCTGTTTGTGACCCTGGATAAGCCATTATGCCTAACAGGGGTGGTCTGCATCTTGTCTGTAAAATACAGATGATTGTAGCATGGACTTCCTCCACATCTCCAGTAGCATATGTGGAATAATATATATGATATTGGAGGAGTGGTGTCAGATGTAGGAAATACCTCCAAGCACATTTTCCTCCTCTTCTCAATTTCTCTGAGTCTGCTACTCGTCAGATCCCACCCTACAGTCCCTAATGTTGTGTGAAAGTGTGTGTGTGTGTGTGTGAGAGAGAGAGAGAGAGAGAGAGAGAGTGTGTGTGTGTGTGTGAGTGCATGTACAGTCGCTCCTGTGGGCACACATCTGTTCATCAGTGCTCATGTTCTGGCGTCCGAGAAGGCGCCAGCCCCATCTACAGAGGGGTGGGCCATACTTTCCCAAGACCTTAGGCTTTCTAATTTTCAAAGCAAACCCTGAAGAAGGCATTAGAGCTTTGGCGCTTGATGGTCAGAATCCACCCTTACCACTAGAGACTTCATATCCTGTCCTGAGAGCTATTAAATCCTTCCCAGTGGGTGTGATGTGGATAGGGGTCCACTCAGGGGTTTGCCATGACCTGGGCTCCCCCTCAGACAAGAACTTCTTGGAATGCCTCCTGCCTATGATATCAATGCCTTCCTCACCGTGAAACTATCTCCATGTCTGTAGCCCCTGCCGTCAACACAACTTTTTCCAGAGCCCTCCAGTGAGTCCTAGGTACATCCAGGGCCCCAAATTTGAGGACACCCACAAAGAGCTGGGTTCATACTTGGTTCATCCTTCTTACAAGTCTGTGATTCTGGGCAAAGCACTAACCATGCGGCGGTCTTCACCTTCTCCCAGTGGTTCCCTGAAATCTCATATCCTTTTTTATCATCTTTGTGTAACCCTGTCCGTTGGAGTGTGGTCTGGATTTAATGATTCCTTCCATTCCACAGAACATGGCCCCATGACCCAAAAGCCCCGTCTGAGATTTAATTCTAAAAGCTCATTGCCCATCTCTGTGCTGCCTCTGACCCGTGTTCTCTCTCAGATCCTGACCCTGGAATTCAAGCCCCTATGTTGAACCTTGACACACACATGGGCAGGTGACGTAGCAATGAGGGCCAATGACAGACAGAAGAACTCTGGCCTTTTGAGATGGACAGAATCCTGCCAACACACAAAGTGAGCTCAGGTTATCAGTGAAGCAGGACGTGCCCTGGTGTTGTCAACAGCCCCAAAGTGCTGAGAGGCTCTGGCAATAGCCCCTAGCTGAGCACTGCTACATTGTTGAACTTAAAGTCTCCTCTGAGACTGTGAGACAGTGTTTGCTGGTTAAGCCCCCGACTGTGGGGTAATGTGGTCAAACAGCACTAGGAGCAGGGTACTGGTACTGTCCACCTGCCCCAGGCCATGGTCCTCCTCCCTTTCCTCTGCTCCCCCCTTCAGTATCCTCATTTCTAGCACCCTGGCCTCCTATCTAACCCCCACTCTGGGAACATCATATTCTGCTTCCAGTGCTCTGCACCATGGTACCCTCTTCCGGGCTAAATACAGTGGGATTTGTGCAGGGCGTCCTTCTTCTTTTCCTGCCACAGGAATTCTCAATGTCATCTCAGCATAGCCTTGTTGGATACCTCCCCTGGTGGAGTTCAGGACCCAGTTTAGTCCCTTACTCTTGTCTCATGGATCAAATGCTCCTTCCATTCATCTTGTCAGTCATGTTTGTCCATCTGCCCCTCTCAACCCTGAGCTCCAAGAGGGAGAAACTGTTCGCCTGATAAGCACTGGCACCACCTGAGGGCTCAGGGCCCAGTGGCTGAATGAACAGGAGAGAGGATCCAGCCCACCACCGACCAGCTCTATTGTCCAGGCCCAATTGATTTAGGTCATGTGCAAGCCCTGTTGTTTTCTTTTGTTTCCTACATCAACTCTGTGTTCCATGTGGAGCTCAAACTCATGACCCTGAGATCAAGTACCTCGTGCCCTACTGACTGAGGAAACCAAGTGCTTCTTTGGTCATTTTCTCTATGTTCTAGGCTGATAACTATGGATGTTTGTTTGCTGATTTCAAAATGTTCTAGTTATATTCCCTTATGCTGATTTATCAAATAACTGCCCGAATTATGCTGTCATGTTGCCATAGATTTCTTCACATGACAGTGCTGAGTGGATCTTCAGATTAGATACTGAGCTCCTTCATGTGGTCTTTCAGGAGCCCATAGTCCCTCCATCAAGGGCCTCATCACTCCTTTGATTGTCACGCACTTCTGACGCCATCAGTACAAGGGGAATGTCCCTGAATTAAAGTGTTCAAGTGGTGAAACTTGTAGGAATCAGACAGAAAGAAACAGATTTGTGGCACAGATGTATTTATCACTTGAATGATGAAAGTCAAATAATTGGAAATGGCTCTGTTGTTCAACGATGGGTCTTTGAGTGCTGTCCCTGAGAATGCCCAAGAGGACAGCAGCGACAGTGCCTGTCCACTGTGGGGACATCATGTAGAAGAAGAGCCCAGCCCAAAAGCTCAGTACCTTCCCCCTACAGCGTAACACACACACACACACACGCTCACGCACAACCCAGAGGGAAAATCATTGAAATTGGGACAAAATCCATTACAGATGATTATTTCTGGGAGAAGGAACTTGTCTTCTTTTTGCCATATTTAAGTCATTATTTTACTACATAAACGCCTTCTGGCTTAAAACTAAAGAACTATTTACTCTATTACCTGGCTTGATAGTAATAAATGGGAAGATTTAAGATGTGATTTTAATATTTTTTTTATAAATTGCCCACAAGAATAATTTAAACATGGTCTATGCAGCATAATGAAAGAATTTAAAGGTGTCTCATGGATCCAGATTCTTCCCCTGTTTCTGCTATTCAAGTAATCCTTATGAAAGGAAACACTACCCCAGATAATGAGTGTAGCTTAATTTGGGGCTTCCCATGATGGTAGTTCTTTCAGGATCATTCTTTTGTAATAAAATATTACCTTTATACAACAATGAAAAATTATATATCTTTCTTATATTCTATAGCCAGACAGAGAAGGCCATATTGTAGGATTCAAGTCACATGAAAATCCCAGCTCAGGTATAGTACCAGAGACAGAGCAAAGAGCCATTGTTCCAAGGACTGGGGCGCAGTAAGGAGCAGTGAGTGTTAAGTATCCCAGGTTTCTCTGTGATAGAAATGTTCTACAAGTAATTAGTTGTACAACACACTTAAGATACTAAAAGGCACCTCAATATACCATTGAAGAGGATCAGAGTAAACTTTTAAGTAAACTCTAATAATACTTTATTTAATGAACAAAACCTATTAAGCCATTTTACAAGTGTATACAAAACACGAAAATTGCAAAGACGGCAAGGAATCCTGTCCTTGGGGTTCCAGGCAGCATGAGCTGCTGTTGGCGCCTGAGTCTGGTTATTCCACTGAGAGAGGTGCTGGCTCGAACCCCTCAGGAACCAAAAAGGAGCACAGGCAGAACCCTGCTGGACCTTCAGGTCAGGTAAAGGGCCGGATCGTTCTTCCATCTCAGGAGAGTGAACGAGAGCCCGGACTACCACCTGCACTGGCCCCAACAGGTGAGGTGGTGCCACTGCTCTTGCTGAGGGGTGAGCTCCAGCACCAGGGATGGGGTGGGCCAGCTTTGTGTCCAAAGATACAGCGGGCGCCACAGTGGGAGCTGGGGCGAGTTCCTGAGGTGGTTCAGGATCTTTCTCTGGGCCTAGTGCTGTAGCTCCTTGAAAAGAAAGTATCATCAGCATGATTGACTTCCCATTACTCTTCAAAATAAAGGAAGCTTTACGCAGCACTGAATATCTTCTATGTCCAAAAACCAATCTCTGGCATGTCTCCCTGACTAAAGTCCATGGGGACAGGGATTTGAGACTACTCACTCCACTCAGCTCAAGTGTACTGTAGGCTTGGTCAGTGTGGTCCACCCAATCCCCTCCACAGGACCACATCAGTCAACCCAGCACTTCTCACTCCCAGACTCTGTCTCCGTGGGCACAAGCTGTTGCCGGTGTGAGAGCAGAAGCTGGGCATGGTGCTCCAAATCTGAGCCTGGCACATTGAGCCCCAGGTATGCCAGCAGCATATTCAGGCTGGGAAATTCTGGTGGCCGGCCACAACCTGTAGCTATTGTTCTAGCCATGTGTGCAAGATGGAGGAGATGGCCCTGGGAAGAGATGGTTAGGCAGAGGAGTCAGAAGACAGAGCTCCCTCCCAAACCAATATCCCAGGGAACCCCTGTGGGAACCTGGGTCTCTGGGCTTCCAGCTCCTGTCAGAGACCAGTCCTCGTGTTTGTCCACCTGTGCTCTGGCAGTCCTGCCTGAGACAGGTCTCGTCATAGACGACAGGTTGCAAAAAGGCACTATGAGTGTGAGTCCTGATCAATCCTGTGAGAATTTCTGTCCTTCTGGGGAGCTGGACACACTCCTCAGTCTTTCTCCTTGTCCACTTGCCACAGAATTCAACTGCATGTTCCCAGGGAGAGGTTGTGTCTGGCCTCTTAATTACCCTCGCTGCACATGCCACTGTGCTGTGAAGATCCAACCAAGGGGGGAAGTAGGGGACTCTGTCTCTAGCTAGGCCTTTCCAGGACTCTCCCAGCACCTCAAATGTTATCTCCTCTGCCCTTGTGCTGCCTCTTTCACTAGTTTCCATGAGTGGGTCTCCTTCCACTGACACGATTCTCCCACAGGGTGTGGAATATCTGGTCCCTGAGCTCTCACTGGGTCTTCTGAGCACCCAGTGTCCAGGTTCCAACAGATCGCTAAGTGTGATGTTTCCTACGGCCTCTGTTCTGCATCCCTGGATTGGTGTAGAGTCAGGGCTATGAGGGGGCTGGCTGGGGAATGACTCCCTTAGGGGCTACATCTGTCCTCCAGCCCTCTCTGCTCTGCAAAGGTGCCCACATACAGAGTTCCCCCGGGCTCCTTCCTTTCTCCAGAAGGAACTCTCAGACCTTCACCCTTAAGGAGGAATCACAGATGTGTGGGATGAGGGTCCAAGAGTCCTCCAACTCACAGTTCCCTGGCTTCAATGGGGCTGGGAGAATGCCCTTGTGCATCAGCCAAAGCTCACTCATATATTCTGCTGCTCCTAGACTTTGCCGACCTCATCATAGCTGGAGAAAATACACCCATATCTATTTTTTAAACTTTTAAAAAAGATTTTATTTATTTAGATTACCCAAGAGAGTGAGTTCACATGTAGGCAGAGAGACAGGCAGAGAGAGAGGGG